>NC_142200.1:20923400-21074938 GCF_049639895.1 Pseudopodoces humilis
TCACGTGCAAATGTTACTAAAATGACCCAGGAATCTCCCCCAAACTAGAAAAGAAGACAACAGCTGGCCAAAGATAACAATCAAATCAAACAACACCCTGACAGTGCTTGAGTCATTTAAAATGAGACAGGACAAAGCACTTAAGAATGTACCACAGGGAACAACTTGCACTGAGGAGGAGATGAGAGTACATGATTTTGGCCCTGATTCAGCAAAGCTCTTAAGCACATGCTTAAGTGCTCTGCTGAATCAGGGCCATCGTGAGCCAGATTTTCAGAAAAATCAGAAAGGCAACTCTACTTTCTGGGTAGATACCACAATGTATCAGTGAACTGAGGGCTCCTACATGACTTCACCAAGGCACAGAATCTACATTTGCCATTGTCTTAGCTGCCTGCACAGGTCAGATGGCTTTTACAAACATGAGAGTACTGTGACCATCGTAGAAATCTTCTTCACACTTTTCAATTTTACAATTAGAAAGTCACAGAAATTATGGCTTCAAATAGTCGTGTTCTCTGCATTTCTGTGCTCATCAAACTTTTCATCCTTGTGAGGGAAAATAACTGCAGCTTCACTTCACTTTGTTATGTATGAAGAACCTTAAGTGTTTTTAGAGTAAGCGTGTTCATGTTTATTCTGAATGCACTGGGGAAATAAAGCAGCACAGTGATACCATCCCTTCAACTACAACCGTGTTTTTTTTCTTTTTGGGAAGCCACAATATTTTTTAAAATAAATGGTCAGGACAGCAGCAGCTTTCTGACAGGTTTGTATAAATTGAAACACAGGTCTATTCCTAATTTAGGTCTTGACAAAATTTATATGAATGCTGCTGCCTATACAGAGGAAATATGCTTTTTAAAAAACATGTTTAATAAAAAAACTGATACAAAGTAAGTGGAATATTTTTATTTCTCCCTTAGTGAGAGTTCCATACTTGTCACATCCAACTATACAGTAACTGTAGCTATTTATCTGGGTGCTTCACTGGCTCCACTGCTAAGAAAAGATGTATTTAGCAGGGAACAATCTCTAAATAACAGCAGGAATAAAAACAAGACCCTAGCTTGTGGAGGAGCACTATTTAAATGCTCATATGAAGCTCTAAGCTTCTAACATGAAGCCTGATTTCTGAGGAAATCGGGGACGCTGGAATTCTAGCTCTATTTTTTTGTTTTGTTTTTAGCTCGGGTGTACCGCTGCGAACCACGGCATCTTTGTGCACGGGGACGTGCAGGAACGGTACATTTGTGCATGTGTGTGAGGAGTTCCCAGCTTTCCTGAACAGCAGAAACTTTGCCTTGTTACAGCCAAAGCTACAAAGTTTTGCTCTTTCCTTCAGGCCGTACAGCTGATGTTTTTAGCTCTGAAGGGCTCTGGTGTGTCAGTGAAGGGGATACAGACACCATGATACCTCGATGTTTTATTAATAACTGAGCCAAGATCACTAAACCATTTCACCAGCACATACACACCAGGCTGACACAGTGCTTCTAAAAGTATAATCTTTCAGCCAGCAACTCAACCTGACTGCCCTTAGCCCAATAAAACAAGAGGGAGAAATAAAACCTCCTCCAAACTGCCTTTGATTCGCAACACCCGTAACAGCTTACTATTGGGAGAGTGGCTACTAATATATGGAATTTCTCCTTTATGTACATTTCTCCCAGGACACTCGCTTGCCCGTTTACAGGCATTATCAAATGACAGTGCTTTGCATCACCTAATGTTATTGCTTAAAATAATTCCCAGCAACTTAACCCAAACTTGTAACATTTTTACCACTTCCTCTTTGGGGCTTTCAGGGTTGCGGTTGCAAATTTAGGAGTTGTGTACTCTACTGAAGATTAGGAAACAGGACAAATCCTTTCAAGCTTCAGCTCTTCTAACCCTTTGCACTGGACTGCTTTTGGTCACTTTGATCTCTAAGAGATTCATACTGTTTAATCCATACTGAGGAACTCTGCCAAACAATACAGTTCTGCATTCCTTTGCTGTGTGACAAGTCGAAGTAACCTAGAAAATCCAGCCCCTTACTGCAAAACTTCTTGCAGAGACTTTTTCCACTGTGGGTTAGTTTTCAAATTTTTAGGTGCTATTTTGAAATGGATAGAGTAATCTTCACTTCTAACCAAACTACTTGGCTGCTTGATGAATAAAATTGCACTGAATCAGGACGATCTGGGTCCCTTTGTAAAAGCAGAATTTCTCATCAAAGCTTACTTAACATCTGCACTAAGTTGAAGTGGTTTTCAAACAAACCCAAGAATCTCTGATATCTACAGTGCTGCAAAAACAAGCAGGTTCAGAAGGCATTCTTATAATTCATCGGAAAGTAAACATCAGCATGATGACGTCTTCATGTTGAATTAGTTACAAGTCACGCTGCCTGATGCAGTATTATTCTTTTTTTCCCACTCAGATCTACATCCTGTATGAGCAAAAACATTTCACAAAGAAAGTGCAAACCCATTCTATATCTACAATTATTTTATCAGCAAAAATCATACACAAAAATCACTAGATCTTGATAAATAGTATCTAATATACATACTATGAGAGGCTTTTTCACAAGAAGACACCAGCCCCCCCTACCCCAAATTTGAAATTGTAACTCACAGTTAGAAAAGGCTAGTGAGCAGATTAGGAAACAGTATTATCACTTAACTTGATATTTAATAGTACATTACCTAGAAGGCTAATGCCTAAACGAGAGAGTCCCTGTCTCAGTCCTTCTCCCAGGCTTTCTGGAAGCTGCCTTCTCCATTCTTCTTGTCTGTTGTAGTGCTCTTCATCCAGTGACAGCCTATCCATATTCCGAGCAAGACTTGTTGCCAGATTGGTAATTGACGTCAGTGTACCTAAATGCATGGAGATATACATTTGGGTCTGAATCAGAATGCTTTAATTTAAACCACGGAGACGATGTATGCCTCACTGCAATACTGAGCTTATGAGCAGAACAGCAAGTCAAGTGAACAGTCACCCATGTGTAACACGCTTTACTATTTGTTAAGCATCACCACGCTGCTGCTATGGTCCACGTCACGCCTTTTACATTAGCCTGCTCCAGGTTTGCCTGGTCGGGGGGAACAGAAACTCATCTGAACATCCTTCTCCAGTTCCCTGACTTGTGTAAGGCTAATTTAAATGGAGAGAGGGGTGATGGAAAGGTAAACAAATATTTACAGAAGGAGCCGTGAGGCCACGTCCTGCGGGAGGTTGGAGCGGAGGTTTGGAGCAGCAGCCAGCGCCGGGGCAGCCACTGTGTCTGTGCAGCGGCTGGAGCCACGCGATGGCACTGTTTGTACAGGCTTTGCAAAGGAAGAGCTCCTCCTGCTCCCATGGCACGCCAGCCCCACTGTCAAATCCTATCCACGTACTCACACAGTTATGACAACTGTATCTACCTCTTTTTTTCTTTTTAAATAACAAATACGATGAGGTGACCGAGTGTAGAATTTCTGATGGCTAGCAGAAGTGCAGAACACCTTTAATACTTCTGCAGTTATCACATGAAATATTTTCTGACTGAATATCTATTTCCCACTGGGAGGTTTAAAATTCTGAAGTTTCTGAAACATTCTCATGCACTGCAGTAAAGTGGTGATCTGTTTAATACATGAAACATTGCACGTGAGCTTGTTACCCTCTTAGCTTAGTTAAATAGGACTTGTTTGGTTTTTGAGCCCTGGTACCAGGAATTTCAGCTGACGCTGTCAGAGCACCACAAGACATGGCAGGGCCAGGAGACTGAAGGATGGACAGACTTTATTGCTTAAAACTTTTAACAATGCATGACAACAAAGCAGTAGTTGGAGTAATAAAGTAAAAGCTCATTACCTTTGGAAATGTGCTTTACAAATGATGTTGTTCCTCTGGAAACTCCACTGACAAATGCTCCTGGGCCTCTGGTCAGCCCTTCATAGGGGAGCCTAAAGAAATCAGCTATGCCATTCCCTATGCTTCTCACCAGACTAGCTGGGCTTCCAAGAATTTCCAATGATCCAACAACCCAGCCTGTGTGGAGAAACAAGACACATGTTACAGCTGCAAAAACTGCAGAAACAGCAGTTGTGAAAAGGTTATTCCTTAATTATCTTTTTCACACTAGAATTCATTGCATTATGAACTTCCTTTGAGCAAAACACAGGAAATAACTCATCCACTATGAATTCAGAAATGGCAATCTTTCATACTTCGTAAATCAAAGAAATCCTTTTGGCAAACTCACAAATAGCTTTAGAATTACTTCCTTCCAGGAGCTTCCCGTATTTCTGCTAAAAGTGTGTGAGGGAGGCGGATGCAAGAGCCTCACAGCTACAGAGGAATGGGACTGCAAGCTCAGATGGTTGGGTTGTTTTTAGACACTATAAGGCAGCATTGTGATTTCACGTCCTTATGCGACAGAATTGTGACAGGGAGTTTACACTGATACAATGTACTGCTTTACAGGAGTGTGCAGGTCAATTGCTTGATGGAGTGTTAGGAAAAGGGATGCAGATTTTTGACAAGTGCTTAAGAAGTTATTTTAAATCCACCCCAACCCTTCTAAGCTGATCATTTTCTTTCAGAGTGCAGTGAAAGCCAGACAAATGTCTTCTGCTCAGTACAGTTGTGTAAACAGCAATGACATCTACATGCTGATTAGGTTACTCATAGGGGAGTATTCCTTATGCATATCCCAGGAGAAGTATCTGCAGATCTGATTTCCTATATAAACTCAGGGTTGCCAGCAGTTTGCTGGATGGCTGAGCACGCAGCAATCTGTTGCTGGAAAGCTATGTGCAAGTCTTGTCTTTCTCAGGCTGGTAGGCAGCAGATTTATTAGGGAAACAGTGCTGCATAACTCTTTTTTTGGCAGTCCAGAGAGAGCAATTCAGAAATGGCAATAAATGTGAAACAGGAACTGTTTGGTCTTTGAGCCCTGGTACCACGAATTTCAGCTGGCACTGTCAGAGCAGCACAAGGTGTGACAGGGCCAGGAGACTGAAGGATGGACAGACTGGCCTCCTGCTCTCCCAGGAGGGCCCTTGATCTGTGCTCTGCCCTCCTCCTTCCCATCCCATCATTGAGAACTCCTGCTATCCAGATGCTTTTCTTGTTTTCTTTTAACCCCTCCCAGTCATTCCTGTGGAAGGCTGAATCATGAAACTGAACGGAGGAGAAAATGTTACTCATATGAAATGAATTAATCTCATACTATCATTCTAAGCTCCTGGAAAATCTATTATTCTTGTTGAATCTGTCCCACATTTCAGTTCTGGCAGGTTGAGAACTCCAGTACTTGTAATATAAAAAGCGGGAACCAGAGTGGACATAAGAGACAGGGTGGGATGGACTACAAAAACAAAACCCAAGTGCTACTGGCAACGCAATGAACAGAGCAGCAATACACATTGTGGCCCCGCTGGCCTGGAAAGGAGCATCCCCTGGCAGACCTTTCCTGCCAGGACCAGGGGAAGCCAGAGCTCCAGGCTGGGTCTGAAATTCCCTCACTGTAGGATTTTTAATAAATTATCTTTGCCACTGTGTGAAGTGGTGAAAAGCTGGAGGGGTGGGGGAGGCATGTACAGATGGGAGAGATGTTCTCTCTGCTTTTTCTGATCAATAATATTGCAATAATTCCTTAGAGATTTTTTTCTCCCTAAATATTCTTGACATTCCTTGTCCTATGTGGTGGTGTGATGTAAAGTGGCTACAGGACACTTCAGCTTAGTGCCTTGGTGCCCTGCAACATCCCCAGCAGGCACCATCAGCCTGGGACATGGGAGACTCCACTCTCCTGCCAGGCCAGCCAGCATTTCAGGAAATGTAAAACAGATAAAAACCAGGAAAGAAAACAGTCTAACACAAAACTGAGGGGTTGCCTGGTATGCCAGGAATGGTTTGTTGTAATCTGTCCCTGCCTGTCAGGTTTGGGAAGCTCTCTGGATGGATTGTGCTCACCCTTGGAGAGTGTATGGGAATAATGTGCAACCTGCAGCATGGGTGACCCTCCTCAGCCAATGCTCAGGGCAAACCCAATGGCTCCTCACTGCCAGCTTGGAGCACCCAACCCAAGGAGGAAGGTGTGGGAGTAAATCAGGAATGGGAGAATGAGGAACCAGGAATAACCCCTCAATTCACAAGCTCTCTGTGGCATTTTACTCTGCAGAAATATAGTATTATGTCAGGCTGCCATTTCCCACTTGTGCCCAGTAATTATATCCACTGACATGAAATAAATATGACGGTAATTAGCAGAGAGCCAGTGAATTTTCTTTATAGGCAACTATAGGGTCAGATGTGATATTTCTGAATAAAATTTTATTAACTTTTATATAGGGGACAACTTAATTAGAAAAGGAGATTTCCATTGCAAGTTTGGCTGATTTGAGATAAGCAATGCTAACCAGCATATTTGAACAGAGCTCTCCAGCCCCATTCACAGCTTGAATGGATTCTGGCCACTCCTTTGTAACACACAGGGCAGCCTGATGCACCCCCTTCAGCAAGCTTTGGGAAAATCCTGCCCCCTTCCACAGGTCAGCAGCAGTCCTGCACACAGCTAAGAGCAAAAGAGTGTATATCTGAGTATAAGGTATGGCTGTATGGGAAGACTGTCTGTGCTACCAATGGTTTACGCATGAGACAGTGGGGAGCAGAAGGGGTTCAAACAACCCATATTCCACGTTAATGTAATTAAAACGCAGAAGCACGAGGTCCTCTTCCATAAGAGACCAATTGTGCTAATGGTGAGAAAAAGCTCAGGGTTTGCAGATCATATAAAGCTTTCTGCTTGATTTTTCCTTCCTTTTTTACTTTGTTGACACAGTTGGCTTTTTTGACAAGTGTCACAAAGTCTTCAACATAAACCATTTTCTTTGCTAAAGCAAACATTGATCAGCACAATTCACCATCTTAATCATGGTGACACCTTTCAAACAATACATTTTAGTTTTAGTTCTTTTAATGGGAGTTAAGTATACATGCATATGTATTTTCCTGAAGAGAAGTTCCACCAAAGCAAACCTCAGTTTTTAATACTAACATCTGCTTGATTTCAGATACATCACTGATCCCAGACCAAGTGATGGGGCAGAAGCATTTGCACTGTGGACCATATTTGGCTAGAGTTTCACTCTTAATTACCAAGCAACTAGATCTGCCCTTCTGTACTATGAGATTTAACTACAAAACAAATCCAAACAAGTAGCAAAAAGAAAACCAGAAATTTTGCAAACATAATATTGCTTGCAAATTATAATTGATATAAATTATAAAAATATAATAAAAATATATTTTATAATAATAAAAATATTGCAAAATAATGAACTGGTACACTGTTCTGGTGCACAACTGTGCACAGTGTTGTCACAGTCAGCTGTGCAAGCCAGGTACGCACACAGTGAAAGACAAGGTCAGCTTCTATAATCAGATGAAATACACGCGTACAGTTTTGGAAAGTGTGCACAGAAGTCAGGTTGCAGCTATGCTTCCAGTCCAAATGGAAGCATTAGGATTTCAGAAAATCTGACTATTAATATTGCAGGAAAATAAATCCCACATTTCAGTGTGGAAAATGTTACTTTTGTTTGATCATGGAAGAGCTTCCTTCTGTCCCAGGCACAAATTCTGTGCAGCACCAAGACACATCAGAGACCAGATTTCATTATTTCTACATTAGTATTTATGGAAAACAAAATGTACCCAATAACTTAAAAAGACTAATTGCTTGCTATTGATCCTATATGGGAAAAAGTTACTAGCAGCAAACTTCATAGTTCTTGGATCAAAGGACAACAAACATCTGTGTGCCAGTTTAGATTGAATTCTATATGAAGAAAGACAGATTCCTAATCATAAACTGCAGCCAAAAGGAGTTTTAACAACAAAACAACATTCAGGTCTATAATTTACTTCTGAACGCAGAGCAACATGCTGAATAATTTGATTAAACAGTGTTTTGGGGAGTTAATGTAAGGAATGTGGGTTGATTCTGACTTGTGCTATAATACAAAATGACAAAACCTAAGCCAGCTAGAACACCTTTTTTCTTTTTGCTGTGTTCAGGGTTTCAGGTGGCTACAGCCTTCAGGTGGCTGGCTAGTGTTTAGCACAACATAGCAAATCTTCACTGGTGTCTGCTCAGCTGTTTTATTTCCCTTCTGTTGTGTGAGAGGACCTGAGAGGTGTCTGAAAGTATCATTATCAGTGTCTAAGGAGAACAAAAATTCTGCATCTGGCTAACAGCTAGGGTACTCATCTTGAGCTACAGCCACAGAATCCTGGTACCCAATGAAAAGGTTGCTTGTTAAGGAAAAGTACTGACCTGCTCTGAAAAGTGCTCCAGCAGCGTAATGCATGGCCAAGGCGTGGACAAGCTGCCTGGCCGTGGTGAAGATGGGTCCTCGCTCAAACACAGAGAAGGAGAGAGGGGTGTGATCTGAGGCTATATACAGTTTCAATGAAGCATGAATACTGACAAGGACATTAACAGGTTGTATTTTTAATTTTCTTAGCTTCACTGGCTTGACTAAAGCTCTTGCATGCTCTCTCACTTGTTCAGGCACTATCAGGGTAGCATTTGAAGCACTCATGGATTTACAAGCAGTTTTGTTCTCTGGAAGATATGTATCAAACAAAGTCTTAATGTAGTAAACAAAGGTGTCTTCCACATACAGCCTAGCTGGTTTGAGCTCAAAGCTGAGGTCATTCACGTGAAACATGAAATTCTCTTCCTCAGAAAAAGCAATACAGAGTTTCATAAAGCAGTTTTCCTTATAGATTTCCAAATCCTTGTTACAAACAATGAGATTGTTCATTCTTGACCACTGCGTGGTTTCATTTTTCTCTTCTTGGCACAGCAGGACTGCAAAATGGAAATTGGATTTGCTGTACAACTGATTGTCCAGTTGCAAGTCTTCACAATACACTTGGAGACTATGAAACTGTGGGAGGCCTTCCACAGAGTCCTGCTGGAACTCCTGTGACAGGGAGCTGGTGGCCGGGGCCATGTAGAGGAAAACATTGTCTGCTGTGAGACGCAGGAGCTCAGATGACACTTTGTGGTTTGTAATATCATCAAATGCAGCAAGACTTAACTGACTGATGAACATTTTCAGTGACAGGATCTGCTCTTGACTTCTAGACAGGAGAGAAAAGAAGTTTTATTACTTCCTGTCATTTGAATTCACCTGGCATCTTGCTTGCTCAAAGAACTATCAAGAGAGACATTCTCTGTAATACGTGGAAAACTCATTGTACAAGTCCTGCTAACATTACTGGGATTTGGCAACCTCAATCACCACAGTGAGTACCACCCAGGATGTCTTCTAAGAGCTGGGACAGTATATATCTATACCAGGGTGGTCTGTCTTTTTTAGCAATCAACAGGATAGTTTGGACAGGAACATCTAGATAGCTACACAGTAATTCCCATTACATTTGCTACAGAGAGATATTAAAACACAATTTTCTGACGATTCATGTACAGCCTCAGATGTTTCACTGAAGGTTACTATTATGGATAATCATTTCACATTGCATGCAGTAAGTGCCCTCCACTGCAGTATTTTGATACTGATGGCATTGAGGGCCGCTCCCTGCAATGGAAACTGCCCATTGCCAAGTTTAACTAGCAAATGGACTATTAGGTACTGCTGATGACCAGTTGCTTAATTACAATGCAAATAAAAACAGTACAACAAATTCCACTCTAATTGTAACAGGATTTCTGGAAGCCAAGTATTCTGCAGCTTAGAAATAAGTAGTATTATAATTGCACTTGAATGAAGCTGAGGACCAGATTGTGGTATATTGTGGAAGTGGAGAAATAGTCTAAAGAAGGGTGTTATAATCAAGTACGATTAATTACTAACTGTAAAGCTATTTCTACAGCCCTTGCATATTAAATCTTTGGGAGCTTGTAAGATTACAGATGGCAGGACCTGGCTAAATACATATTAAAATGAACACGCTCAAAATTAATTATTATGGAAAATGTATTTTTTTTTAAGTTAACAACTCCGGTCCTCTTTTTGTACCAGTCATCTAATGTTTATGCTATAGTGACATGGCTTTTGATGTTAGATTGTCCTTTTTAACTGTGATGTACAAAGCCATATGGTCTAAACATATGCTACAGAGCATGCAGCAGTATTAACCAAAACAAACAGTTAAGCCAAAGTTTCTAAGTCAGTTAACACTTGGAACGCTGACTCAGCTCTCGGCAATGCTTTTAATCATCTTTCATGTGCTTTATGTACCTGTTGAGGTTGATACCAATGGATCCTGCTTTTCCTTCTGGGGCCAAGGTTATGACTAATGTTCCACAGTGATGGGTGATGTCCACATAAACACAGCCAAAGCCAGTTAAGAACACAATCTAGAGGAGAGGGTTAAAAACACATGGAATGTAACTGAAATCACTATTCTATTGCAATAAATTAAATTAATGCTATCAATGCCTTTTGGCTGAGATATTTTATTCAAATCAGGATACTATTCAGGAAAAAAGTCAGATTTCAATAATTCAGAAAATAACTGCTCTGATACTTTAAGTATTTCAATTATACAGGGAAATGAAATTTGCATCCTATCATTCAACTGCATAACTGAATACATTTTAATAAGAAACTTCGCCAGAAAAAAAGCAGAATGTGCTGTGGAGGGTGGAGTTTATATGAGAAAAATAAATAGGAAATTTTAGTTTGTGATTCTGAATTAAGAAGAAAGGCATTTCCTGGAGCTCTAAAAAAATCCCACTTTCTCCTCTAGAAAACAAACCCTAAACTAACATTATGTTGCTATACCCTAGCTTAGAGCTGGGTAGATGAATTGGTGATAGCATGCTGTAAAACACATGAAGACTGGAAAGTAAGTAACATTTTGGATCCATGAAAACTCACAATATCAGCTCAAGACTGAACACATTATTAAGCCATTTAAACTGGTTTGTGAGAACAGCTTCACAGGCAAGGTGCTGCCACGAGGAAAGGGCAAAAATCTATTAGAAAGCATAAAACATCTAAAAAGGCAAGAAAAATGGGAATTTGACAACAGATTTGTGTCTTGCTTACAGGTGTACAAACTTTCATTCTGGACAAGTTATCTTTAGAAATATCCCACTTAAATAAATGATGTACTGCTTTTGGAGGTTAATTCTGCAATATTTCAAAGTTTTGTGTTTCTCCAGATCATAAAAAAATTAAGATCTTTTAAAGGTTTGGAAAAATTCAGAGCAGTCCTTGTTAGAGCAAGCTGGCTTCTCTTTTCTTGTAAGGTTACTATCAAAACAATTATTTACTAGATTGCAATGACAGAAGCTATAATATAAAGGAATGCAAACCTGAGAAATAACACAAAGATATTGGGCTAGCACAGGTAAAATAAACAGCTAATTGTCCTGATGAATCTTTACTGCTGTTAAGAAGTCACCAGAAGCAAAAACAATTGGAAGTTTAGTAGGATTAGCACTGATTCTTGTTAGGCTATTCATAATAACCTTGTACAGATAATTAAATTTCATTAATCAAATTTCTTATTCTTCTGACCATTACATGTAAGAGAATTTCTACTTCTGACGTGTCAGTTTTAATCCTTTGCATGTCTGGAAGAGATTCACAATGCTACATGAAATTGGAGAAAAAAGGACATTTACAGAATTTTCAAAACTCTAATTATTCTAAATGAAGCTCCACTGATCTTGAAGATTGGTCATTTTTAATTCCAATTTCAGATGATTCTGATGATAAATACTTCAATATTTATTAAGATATTAGTTTTAAGTAGTTTAAAATTTACTTTCTAATAGAAAAAGAAATACCTACCTGTGACTACATAGAAGAAATACAAATTACCTAACATCCTTCAAATCCCAGTTATTTCACAACCTGAACTGAATTGTATGTGACACTATTAGTATATTCCTTATTCACTTATATTCATAGTTTTCTAAGAGAAAGACAGACTTAGAAATCCTGGGAAAGTTTTCAACATGTACATCCTAAAACTTCAATAACAGAAAGCTATACTTTTTTTTTTGGAGAGCTGTTCAAGTAGACAATGATCCCCAAATGTTGTCTTAGCATCTAATTCCTTCTAGGAGCCAGATACTTACAAAGAACCCTGGTCTGGCATAACATTAATGACTGAAATTTGAAACCTTGCATTGCTTGACTGGCTTGCTGAATGGAACTGAACTACTTGCTATATAACATAACACTCAATAATCAAGTGCATTTTGTGATTGGTGCCCAGGGACAACATCTGAAACTAGTATTTCTTTCAAAGAGCCAAGCAGTTTATGTTGATTCCATGTAAACTAATGACTTCAAAGATGGAAAAAATTCCCATGAAAAAGAATTACTCCAGTCAAGGAAGCTTTCATTTACCTCAAGACCCAGAGAAAAATAACAGAAGGAAAGAAAAGGGAGGGGTTGTTTTGTTTCAGAAAGATATGAGCAGCTTCTGTAAAGACACAGAGGGAGAATGACTGTGAGGATTCCTACAAGATATAAAGACAAAAATCCCATGATAATGAAGTCACCACATTTTCTTGGATCCTGCGGCATTCTTTGCTTACAGAGCCCAGAAATTTTCAAGACTGATTTTTCCAGACAACACCAGGTTGATTAAAAAGTGAAAAAAAATATCAGTGTTATAAAGCCTCTACTTTCAATCTAGCATTTTTTAAAAAGAGACAGTAAAGAAGATACCTTGTGTTCTAAAACTTTCACAGGAAGGGGCTTACTTAGGCAGGAGAGTTCCCAGGAGTTAAATAAAACCCCTTAAACCAACAGAAAGGATACACTCATTGCAGAGGAACAATGCTCTGTGCAGGTCAAAAAGACAACCATTTATGGTGTGAACTAGGAAGCAGTTTATAATGATTTACTTGTGTGCCTTGGTTGTTGATGTCCACAAAATCACTCCATTCATTTACTAATTCATCAGATGACACCACTTTCAGGAGAATACTGGGCAATACATCTCTTGTTTTGCAGTCTGGATAGCTGGAGATTTGATGGTAAAGCTCATGATGAACCGAACATTCAGCTGGAATCTTTCTACAGTAAACTTCAAACTTTGGTGTATCTGAAATTTTATAAAATATACAAGATCAGTGCTTTCTAAAACTTGTATGAAATCAAAACTCATCTATGTTTGTACAAATGAGTAAGTTTCTGTCTGAAATATTCCTAATGAAGAAAAACATTGCTTTAGTTAGAATTTCTATTGATTAAAATATTATATGTTTGGGTTTTTTCCTTTTCTCTTTCTATTTGATAAAGTTTCACACAAATAATGTTCTGCTGGTTATTACATTAACTTATTGCAACCAGACTTTTGACAATATGTTTTCTGTTGCATTTGCAAATCTGAGGAAATAAAAATGTTCCATGGGCTTGAATTGATGTCAACAAAACTTCACTGCCTATGGACTTCCTACAGCTGAGTCACCTTGACAGCTGGAACCACGGAGACTCAAAAGTCCAGAGACAAATATTTAAGTTCATACTCCTGACCTCACAATTAGCTCCAACAGCTTCCAGAGTCTCTCACTTTGAGACAGACCTTCATAAGAGCATCAAGTTCTTGCTATAACCAAAACACACACTGAACTCAATTTTGGACTGGAGATAGAGTCATGTAAGTTACACTACAACAGTGCACTGTTTCTAATTATTGCATAGTACCTACCTTTGAAATTCTCTTTTACAAGCAATGGAATGGAGCACCTATTGTGGATAATTATACGAGGACTAGGATCTTCTGTAAGTGTTAGGTACGTCATGCCAAGATGCTCTTGATAAGTCAGTGCTATAGCTCTAAAACAGAAGCAGATATATTGGATTGTGCCTGTTTTGGATGCAACCTTTACATATTATTATCCTGAACAATTAAAAACATTTAAAACTAGGATCTGTAAGATTCTTTATGATCAAGTTCCAAGTCCATAGGTATTTATCTACATTTAGGCAAGTACACATCTCCACTTCAACAGAAGAGCACGTGAAAATAGCCTAAAAAACATGAGAGAAGAAATTGCTTCATGGAGAGTACTCATGAGTTAAACTGAACATGTGTGCCTACAAGATGAGAGCCCGAGCCAGCAGAGATTTATATTAAATTAAAAACATGGGATTGTAGGCCAAAATTTTCAACTTAAATCTTTAAAATTTTCCAGAAGAATTTGCATGGATACTTCTCTGGAACACATGAAAGATATTTGAACAAATATATAAATCTATCTGACTGCTCCCCTGGAAAGATCCACAATGCTATTGCTCTTTTAAATGTTAATGTTATGGATCATCACTACATCAGTTTCCAAAATGAGATTAAATGAATTTAGTTCTACTTATTAACTACATAAAATATCTTCATGCATAAACATAAATTCTTTTTCTTTCTCTTGTGCAAATTTATTGGCTGTTGCTAAAAACCCTTAACCTCATGGTGATTTAAAAAAAAATCCAGAGTCTGAAAATCTGGTTAGGAACATGAGATTCCTTATGCCTGTGGCAGAATGATAAGGAATCCTTCCCTTATTGTTTCCATTATTTTTTTTTTTAAATCTGAAGTCTGTGTGAGAATCTTTAGTATCCAAAATGACACCTCTTGGGCTCTGCAGAGGAACTGTATGAGAGTTTGAATAATATCAAGCCCTTCAGGCAAGAGGCAGATCACATCTCTGGTAATATATACTGATGTAGCTTCTCTAATTTCAGCAGATTGTTTTTTTTCATACCAGCATGAATAGATTCAGATATCAGGTTAAAGAAATGAAACTGCTCTTCTGACAAGTCACTGGACTGCTATTTTTAACTAGCTGGTTCCATAAGTTTGTAAGCAGAATGCACAACTGCACAGTTCAAGCTTTAGAACTTGAAATCTTTCCTTGCTGTAATCTCAAAATAGTTTAATCTCTTCTGTCTTTTCTTCTTTATCCTCTTATTATGCTTACAAAAATATATGTCTACCTTTTATAAACAAAACCTAAATTTTTGTATTGAGTGCCCAGCGCACAGTACCTGGTGCAGAATCCACTTTCAGTACACGCGTCCGTGGGCACCGCCACGCTCTGCCTCGCCAGCTCGGCGCTGACCACGGCCGGGAGGCTCCACAGCTCGCGGCTCCCGGCGCTGAAGCTCAGCACCACGCACCTGTCCCCGAGAGACGCCCCCGCCGCCGAGGGACCCGGCTCCGACAGCAGGTCCCAGCAGGGCACGGTGCTCAGCCCCTCACCGGAGCCGGCCGGACCGATGCTGAACACCGTACTGTTGGGTGAGTGGAAGTCCTGGAAACAAAAAAGGTGGTGGTAGCACAGCATCCTGGCTCCTAAAAGGAGTCTTTTTCGTGTTGATTTTGCACAAAAAGTTCTCAAGTGGCCAATGACCAAAACTAACTAAAGGTTGCATTGCATTACAGGCCAAATTGTGTCTTCAAGTATAGGTTTGCAGCACAGCTATCTGGGGTTCCTGAGCAACTGGGTCTCGTGGAATATTTCTCTGTCCATGCTGAGGGGTTTGGAACTAGATGGTCTTTAAGGTCACTTTCAATCCAACCCCTTCTGTAGGGGGTTTAGATATTCTGTAACTCTGTGATCTACAGCCGTCTCTCAGACCACAACAGCTCTACCAAAATCAAGTTACATTCCTGTGTGACACAACTGTGTGAACAAAATCCATTTAGAGTTACAAAATTAAGAATAGATTTTAACCTCAACATTCTCCCAATTCCCATCCCATAAGACTGCCACAAAATGTGTGATGTACCACTGTAGATAATGACATGAAGAAAACTAAAGCAGAAGGAAAACAATACGGAAACAGGAACTTTAAAAATTTGTTGATCTGCCAGCTCTTCTAGTAAGTTTGACCCTGAGAATTCTTTCCACATATTTTACTATAAATGTAATCCTCAATAAATATGTATAAATGGTTGATTAAAATATATTTACCATGCATAAATTTTGGTTCCTGCAACCTAGCCCTTAAATATTCTGTGATATTATTGGAAAACTGATATTCACAATTTGATGGAGTTTATGAAATACATAAACTTTGGGCATGTATCTAGTTCTGCAGCTTTGCTCAGATAACTGGAATCTTCCCAAAAGGATAACAAAATGTTTTCAGCCTGCCAGGCCAATATACCTCTTTTACACGCAAACTCACTAAAAATTCTGAGAACATTTTCAACAGCTACTACGGATTACGCTGCCTATTTTACAGAAATGGCCATTAGTGCCTGAACAGATGGAGAACAGGCAGAACTAATTCTGCAATGTGCAAGAATTTGCTGCTTGCACAGTTTTCCGAACACAGTAAATTACTGGAGTTGAATTTACCCAGTATTCCATATTCTAAATGTTATAAATAACTTTATGATTATTATGTCTAAAGATTTCTGTTCCAAGCTCTGCTATATGCAGCTCATCTAAATACAGATACAGATGTAAACAACCATTTTCCACAGATGAGAAACAAAAGCAGTATCTACAGTGCTTTACCTCTTCTCCTGAGTGAGGTTTGGAAATAAAAAGCTGTGGCCTATAATAAATTTGATATGATGTATCATTGATTATTGTTGTCTTATCTTCTATCTGTAGAATTTGTATACCTTGTCGAACCATGGAAGAAATGCAGAATTCACACAACTGTAAGATAATGAAAATTGTGATGAAGTCACACAAAAGGTAGCGAAATGTACCAACAGAATTGCTGTTTTCTTTCTAATCAAAGAAATCCTCTCTACTTTCATGCACTTTGTAACTGGAGCCGCATCACGTGCTTTTGAAGTTGCATCTGTCAATGTTATCCAAACAACACTGAGAATCAGTATTTCTTTTTCCAGGAGATACTGTATTATCTTTATGGGTTGCACAGTATGCTTTTGGCAATCTAATTCTTTAAACTGTATTTCATACATTGTTTACACTCTCTTTATGTTGGACATATATTAACATAATTAGGGAGAAGCTTTCACACTGCATACATTTGATTGTTTTATCTGCTATATGACTTTGTTTTTACATGATAAAGTTACAAATCATTATAATTTTCTTCTAACCTTTTGATGACCTGGAAAAGCACCAAGTTTAATTTCAGCTTCAACAAAACCTTCTTCATCCAATGTTACTACTTCCCCATTATCGGCATCCTTCCATTTTGGGGAAGTCACATTATGAACCAGTTTAATTGCCACCGATTTGTGCACAGTATTAGTGTTTGCCCAGTATATTCCAACCTGGAAAGCTTCCTGTAAGTGAAAAAATTATTGATTATCAGTTGTTCACAACTTGATACATTTCTATTACAGTTCTAAAGGCATTTTCCATTAGGCAGTGAAGTTAATTTCCTGCCTTTCTCCCTCTGATTCTTGCTATGTGGTACAAGGTTAGATGAAACTGCAAGGTGGGTAAGGAACTGATCCTCACAAAGGATCAAGGCTGTAGTCTACAGTGAGATGTGTTACTAGGCAGACCTTTTGTTTATTAACAGACATGGGGGGGGATGACAGAATAAACAGGAAGTATCAGATTGTTCAACTGGAATTAAGAAGCTGATGTGTCAAATCACCTTAATTATTTTGAAACTAAAGAATATTTGAGTTATAATAAAAAAAAGAATGTGCATGGCCAAGATATGTGGGAACATCCATTACACTGAACTAAGGAAGGCAGGCGTTTCAAAAAAAATCTTCCTCTATTGTAATCATTCTGCGTCATTATCAGCTTTTCCTGGTAACACTGAAAGCTATGAACTAACATAACATAAAGCACTCTCAAACAAAACATTCCTTTCAGGCTGTCAATTTTGCTGCTGTGGTCAACAATTTCCCAAGTTGGCACAGCAGGGGCCAAAATCTTTACTTGGCCTTTACAGCAGTTTTCAAAGGCTGCTACCTTACACCCATGTTGCAGATTCTTTGGCAGAACTAAGAGGAAGGGGAGAAGGCTGCTGATGGAATGAAAACCTTCTGCCTACAGTGTCTTGCAGATAATTTTCAACTATCCATCTTCAGGATGTTGTTTTTCAACCATTGCTACCAAGTACGTTGTGCTATTTACTCAGTGACTCAGACAGTGTGGTGAATTCCTATTGTTACTGCTAGTCCTCACATATGACTAACAGACAGACAGACACAGTGACTGGAAAGTGGGAATCATCTGGAGTAATAAGCATTCTTCAGAATCAGTGTGCTTAGCAGAACTGTGCCTGCTAATGTGAAAGGCAAAGTTACCTCGAAGTTGGGAGGTATAACTACTTTCCCGCTAGGTACTTGAAGAAGAATCTTCTCTCCTTCAAACAGCCAGAGGTCCCACTTGGACTGATTGATAAGCAATGCCCAGGGCAGGAGTTCAATCAGCAGAGTTTTAACACATGGTTTCCACACTGACAGCTTTACCCGCATTGGACTATCCCATTGGGAGAGCTGTTCATTGCTGGCAAAAACAAATAAGCAAAAACATAAAGTCAAAGGAATAACAAATTCAAGACTGCAAATGCTAAGATGTCTTTTTCAGAAATTTGCAAGGTTTTTCTGGTGGTGAAATAGAAAAACTTCTTACCTTATCATTCTGGAACACACTGAGGTGCTGTAAGATCTAGATATGTGTTGGCTATAAAGGCATATTTTTAACTCCACAAGCTCAACCTAAATTTAGTCAATTAATAAATGCCTTAACAGAGTTACCGCTGTCCATCAGAGCTAAACCTGTGACTTTTGTAGTCGTCAAATCACATTCCCTTTTTCTTCCCCCAACAACTACTTCTACAGCAACTCCTTGTTTCTCTGCTGAAACAAACAGCAGCTGAATAAACAACAGCCTCTAGAGCTGCAGTAAAGAAAGTGCATTCACAAAAAAAAGGCTTTATTTTTGAAAAATCCATACTTGATGCATTCTTAGTGTAAACAAGGGCAGCCCTGAGGCTGACCTAATTTTTTTCCCTATCTGATACAGATTCTGCAGTTTACATGCAGGAATTATGTAATTGCTGAAAATACATTCAATGTTCATCACATATAGTCTTCCAGAATGTGATTTCAGTTTATTTGGAAGGGCAATGCATCAGTCATGAAGAAAGTTTAGCAAGGAGTTACCTGTCTGAATCCTTCCTATTATAAGGCCATGCAGGCTGGGGAGGACTAGCAATGCCATAGAACTCGGAGAGCACTTGGCTGACGTTGCCACCCGGATGGGATTTAGTTGCTATCTGTTTAATCAGAGTGGTTGAGATAGGGACTGCACACTCTGATGGATCATCTTCTTCCCTGCCATTGAAAACAAACTCAGTCACTTACACAAGATCAAGCATTAGCATTAGCATTATCTCTAATGAGGCTTCCCAAGTGAACTCTGCAGCAGGAACACTTTCATGGTAATTGATGAATCAAGTTACGATGTCCAACAAGTTCCTGAGAATTTACTGACATGCACAGGCTTATTATGACACTGTAATGACTCTAAAAACTCTTCAGTATTCTCAAAAAACAATTTCAAGATAATTCAGGAATTTATTTTTTAAAACACAAGAACAGGGACTGCTTAATTAAACAAATGCCAGTGTGCTTGGGATAGTTGTACCAAATTTAGTGTCACCTCTGATATAATTTCAGCTAAATATGCTTGTTCTGCCATATCCCCTCTGGGCATGGCATACTTTTGGAAAAATGTAGAAGTAGTTGAAGTGTAAATTATTCTTTCTTTTCCATATAAATGAACTATTTTCAAGGAAGATGAGTATTTTACCTGGCTTGAAAAGTCAGGTGGTGTGTAAGATCAGGTTCTATATTTTGCAGTGCTTTCTCTTGTCCTTTCCCTGGAATCACTTGTGTTTCATTCAGTCCCAGGCTTCTTTTCTCTATATGTATGATAATAGGGTCTGGAAGATGGCTCCTTACAATGAAAAGAGGGCTGAAGACAATCTACAAAAAGGAAAAAACATACCAATTTAAAGCCAATCTTATTTCAGTAGTACAACTGTTGAAACAAACTATTGATAAATCTTTACAGTAGGTCATTCTGACCTTAATTCATTATGATATATAAGGCATAAACATTTAGATTTCAGAGACATTAAATGCACTTACTAATCGCTGTTGCACATGTGAATTTGGCTCCAAAGTCAAAATTGTGCACCACACATATGTAATTGAACTCTTTGAAGATGGTACCTGTTTGTAGAAAGATCAGCATTACACTAGCATTATTTCAGGATGATAACATCCACTATTTCATTATATCAGATAGAAGTCTAAATTCGAAGTACTCAGTTCTCTCAGACGTTTTTAATGCTTTATTCCACATACCCATTTCTAGTCATACCTGAATGACAGTGCTGTGTTCTGTGTGTTTAGAACTTAGACATACGTCTTGGGACCAGTCTTCATCTCCTGTAGATTTCACGCTCAGCTCAGTGAGCTCATTGTTTTCTAGGATATACGAAGGCAATTTCTGCTTGGCTGCAAGGCAGTTGATGTGTTCTTTAACAACAGCCTGTCCATCTTGACTAATGTAATGCTGAACCACTTTCAGTTCAATACTTTCAGAAAGGTAACTACAGACTGTCTGTCTTCCACAGATTAGGATCTAAAACACACAAAAAATACAGCTCTTACATAAACAACTGTGAAAAAGAAAAAAAAAAGGTCAAAATTGAATTAGAGAGTGAAAACCTGTAGAAGAATAATCTTCCTGCTTTAGGTTTTCTCAAGTATGCTGAAGGCAGTGACTGGTAAAACATTATTTTTATTGGCCAAATGTATGTCCAATTTCATAGAAATCTAGGCATTAAAATGCTTGAAATATTGGTAAGGCAGTATCCACGCTTGAAAGAAACATGGAACATATCCACTTTCCTTCCCACTGAACTCAGCAGTACTGCCCATGACTGACAGTTCTGGTTTGGTCTGTGATTGTCTCTGAATGTTGAGACATTTCTGAGCAGTCACAGGGATGCACTTCAGAAAGGTTTCTACTGATACCTCACATTCCCATCCCAAGCCAATGATCCAGACCTTTCACAGTATGTCTGCTGTTTTAAAGCTTATAGTTTCAATTAATGACTGTAATGTGTTTCTGTATTTAAGCACACACACCTAGAAAATGACCAAATTAGACTTGACTTTGTTGCTGTCCATCATACATGAATTGTTTATTGTAGAGATGCATATGACTTTTTCCAAATCATAGCAAGGAACACGATTTCATGTGCACCCCTGTACAACCATCAGAATTTCTTTATGCATGAGGGCACACATCACAGCTACAGCCCACCATGTGAAATCTCAGCAGGGCTTTCAGTGACGCCAGGCACTGCTTCTGTCTGCTCAGCTGTGCCGTTGCTGAGCAGTACAGCTTTGCCACATCCATGAGCTGAGCATGTTCTGTCCACCACATGCTCTGGCTTCTGCCAATGCAGGCAGAACGGCTGCAGTGTTATTAAACATCTCTTTACAAAAATAGTAAAGGGAAAGTTATTGAACAGCAGCTCATTTTCAAATGTTAATTTGGTAATTCTTTCACTTTAAAAAATGTGTAGGTCTGAATTACAACCCAGAATATATTATGAACAGTTTCTTAAAAAAAAATTAAGAGAAATATCTGTTTCTTGACAGCTTAAAACATGTAAGAGATTGTGCAACTTAGCACTGTCAGAACTTATGAACCAGGTGAAGGGATATTTACTCGAGCATATAAAATACATGCTGGTAACTGAGCTTTTAAATACTAAGATCAACACCAAAGTGAAGAAAAAAGTTGTAAGAATTCCCCAAAATAGCCCCAAAAGACTGCTATACTTGTTTTTTGCAGATCCCAGTAGGAGAGAATAAATAACAAAGTGACTAATTAATGAAAAGGTGACAGTTTAAATTACTGATGTTATTTTTTCCTAACTGGACCAAATCCTTACTTGCTTCTGCACTCCACTGAGCTGCTGAACCTTGATAATAAGCGATGCTGTCCGGCCCTTGTACTGAATGGTGCGAATAAAGGTTCCTGTATTGTCCACACTGAATGGCTCAGACCACCGCCAGTTTCCCCAGCCTTCAATACAGATGTGTAACAGCTGGAAAGAAAGAAATTACTACTTCAATACATAACCAGGGGAAAAAAAGTGCCTTGCAGTAGGATATAAATTCCCATGACAGAGAAATACTCTTGGTTTGAAATCTCAGCAATGCTAAGCACACCAGTTGTCCAAATGATCCATTCAGCCTGTAATTCTGTGATTTCAGACACAATCAGAAGAAGCAACAATACCATAAAATGGCTCTGGATCATGCATTTCTATAAATTACCTCCTTTAACAGTATATGTAACATCCAGACACACAACTGTTCATAAAAAAAAAAAAAAAAAAAAAAAAGGGCAAGTAGACTAGAGAGCATAAAACAGGAAATAAGAGATTTTCTCCACTGCCTTTGAAGTTGTTCTAGAAGTCCAGCAAGGTGATGTGGAACACAGGTCCATGCCAGATTTTTTGCCTTCAGAATAAGACAGAAAATAACAAATACCCTTCCCTTTGAAAATAAAGAAGGACTTGTATAGCTTGCATATATGTGTCTGTTAAAAGCAGAATGTGGTATATTGCTGAGAGATGGGAAACATTTCATTTCTTACACAAATGTGGTGGTAAGTTCAAGCTTGACTGCATGAGAAGAAATTTAACTGCGTAATTATACTCCCTATGTGATTTATTCCGGAAAAGGAGTGGCTTTTTTCCCGTTTAACTTAAATCACTTCCAGAGCAATACAGTCTTTCATCATTTGAAGAGCCTTTCATCCATTTACCCACCATACGCACTTACCTCTGTCCCATGGAGATTCTTTAAGCCAGAGTAGTGAAAATTGGTACTGTTCCATGTAGGTCAATGAAGTTACATAAATTTACACCAGCTGAAGATCTGGCTATTTAGCTCTGTATAGATCTTTTGTGGCTGTGCAAACTTAAGGATGTGAGTTATATATAAGGGATCAAAGCAATAAGCATTCTGGGTAAAATTTATTCTTTGCAGAGGGCCAGCACAGAGCCTAAGCATCACTTAAGTTCTTTAAAACAGTCATATGAAGGCCTTGTGGGAATTCTCTCTTGAGGGTTGAATTTCACTCTGATTTTGGACATCTGTCATTAATTAATTTAAGTAATTGAGAACAGGATCAGGCCCAAAGATTGATTATTTACACTAGCAAAAACTGAAACTTGTAAATACTGTGTTCTTCCACGATTTGTTTCCAGAAAGAGATAGCATTCACCATGGGTCTGGTCAGTTGGATTTAGTGAAGGGCTAGATGTTGGGGTTTCCTTCGTTGTTTTAAGAAACAACCACAGCAATAACTTTCAAAGATACTACAATTCAGTAGCCTGTTTGCAATTTGTGGTATCCTCAGCACAAGTTAGACACAGAACAATAACATCCATTCAGTGGGTGGCTTTTGAATTTGCAAGAGTGATGACTGTTGCATTCAGATTCAAATGAGTTTTATGCTGGAAGCACAAAAGCTGATACGTGCCCGTGTGTGCAAGGACAGGCATCTGGATTTATATTCAAGGTTATGTTGAGGGAGGCTGTACACTAGGATAGTCAAACTAATAAACAAACATGTCACTTCGATTCTGAAGTATTAGTTAAAGAAGAGTAAAAAGAAAGCAACAAAAAATCCAATTGCAGTGGCTGGAATCTGTTCAGTTTCTTACAGAGGCAGCTGGGAATAAATCTCATCACATATGAAAATTAGTAGAAACAAGAACACTGTTTACTTTGGAGAGAATGGTAGCTGGAAATGACAGCCAAATAATGAGAGAAGGTACTTAAGCGGTCAGTCTCAGCTAGCAGGCCCACAAAATACTGCGTGCTCCAAAGATAGATGTCACGTTAAATGCCATAATTGACGATTAGTAATTACATGTAGCTACAACATTAGGATGTCTCCCACCCTGTATAAACAGCTTTGCTCACGAGCTGAATGTTCTCAAGGAACATGCTGTTGCTGTCAGCTTTCCCTGAGCAGTCATCAGCTCCCAAATGCTGCCTTACTAATTTTCTGTGTACAGATTAGTCTGCATTTAACTTCAAGGTTCAGAAAGAAAAATAAAGAAGAGCTATTACCACATATTGACGTTTTCTTATTTTACAAACATACAATTTGCATACTGGTAAATGTGAAAGATACAGCCTTCATAATTTATTTTAAAGATATCTAATATATTTGTATTAATGACCTAACATTATAAGAATTGGGTGCTGTATAAGTTTACTTTTGAGCCAAGAAACTGTATTCCATGAAAACAAAAAAGATGGATGATTAAGTTATTTAAATGTGAGATTTCTGGAAAAGATGGCTAGAAATAATCAGCAAATGACACTAAGTGATGCAGAGATATATGGCAGGAAATAAAAATGGCAGTAATTTTAGGGAACTAGTAATCAGATATTAGCATGACTTTAGCAGAAAACAGATTTACAGATTCACAAAATTTTCCAATCTGGAAGGAAATTCACAAGGATCATCAAGTCAAGCTCTTAAATGAATGGCCCCTACAGGGATTTAACCCAAAACCTTGGTGTTATTTGCATCCTGCTCTGACCAAACAGTTATCAAAGTGAGTTGATACTAAAGATTTGCAATAACTGCTGCTAACTCTTCCATTTATCAAATTTTATGCTAATTCTAAGAATTTATTAGGCAGTCTGTTCAAAAAAAGTTCAACAAATATAGCTAGGTATGGGACATATATTAGGAGAAAAGAGAAGTCATTGCATTAAGGTACAAAAAAATGGACTTCAAAGCATTCTAAGAAATACAATCCAGTGATAAGCAAAAATTTGCTGCTTAGAGAGAATTGAAACAGACTATCTATTGTATACATGAAGATAGGCACTCATTCGTGTAAATACTTGATTTCTGCATTTTCTGTCAGGGAAATATACTAGCAGATAACCCAGACAGTTTTATTTTGACTAGACTTGGCTGGGGTTTGGATTTGCAATTCTTAGCCATTATGGATTTCTGCTTTGAGAGGAATAGAAATTACTTCAAGGGAAGCAGATTAAGATGAAGCAGCTCTTACTGGAGCAAATGGCTAGAAAAGCTTTATCTTTAAAATAAAGAATACCTTTATCATGCCTCTTCACAGAATGTTTCTATGTGCTCCTCAAAATTTACTTAGGTTTTCAGCTAGATGTGTGAGTGAAGGATATGATCTGAGTAAATAAACTTGTGTGTCATATGACAAAGAATGAGGACTAAAATGGGGGATTAAAAGTGAGACTGAGAATTTAGCCTGTTCAGAAAAGGCATCAATTTCCAACTGTACAAGTAATTTAACGCTTGAGCCCTCAAAATGCTCAGTGATGCAAATTTGATTTCTACTCTGCTTGCAGATTCACCAGATTTAACTTGGTTTCACCACAGTTCTTTAGAATGTATTTGTCTTCTAAGTGAAACTAGAAAATGTTTTTTTGAAGGGAACAAGGGTAATTGCTATGAAATCTGAGAGTTTGGGAAGAATCAAGTAAAGACCTAGTTAATGGTGTGGAAGCAGTTGTTATTTTAAAATATAGACGATAGTAAAATAAAAGCTGTGACAATGCAGCAGCATGGAGGAAATGGAGCTCTGGAGATGGGAGCTGAATTCTAAGACTTGAAGCTAAAGAAATTTTAATTGAAAAATTAAAGGAGAAGCTTGATTTGTATTTTTTACTGTGTTTTCACAATACAAGGTAGCTCTTGACTAGGATTAGGATTTACAACAATAAAACCACCCAAAATTTGGAAAAATAGTGAATGAAATACTTATTTGGTGGCAGTGGCCACCAAAACAGCTTGAACTTCACTTTGGCTTCATTTTCTCATGTGACCTGGGAGATCTGGCCAGTTCTATGCCATCGGCCCTTGTAGGACAGAAATCCAGTACATAGCATGGAAAAACGCAATTTTCATCACCCCCAAGCTGGCTAGTAGATGAAAGGTCACACTTGGCAGATAAACTCTGACCCTGGGGGCTCCTGGAGACGTTGTGAACCTCAACATTACCTGCAAAGCAGGCCTGAACCTCATAGATACAAACTCACCCTGCAGAAAAGTCTTTTGGCTAAGGAACAGTAACCAAATTATGAGTATTCATGGATAATATTAATCCTTATCTGCCCCAGATATTATCTAGAAATTCAATTACATAGTATAACCATTGATTTAGAATGCAGGACTCCCCAAAAAAGCAATAGCACTCTTCTCACAATTTGAACAGCATAAAATAACATACAACTTTTTTGCCTGATGTTTTCTCTAATGACCTGGGGAGGATTATATAAAGTACAAGAGATTGTTCAGAGAACCTGTAATATTCTTGAAAAGTAAAGTGGGAAAATACTCAAAATAACAACTAATATATAAGTTACAGTTTCTAAGTTTGAACCCACAGAGCAGTGCATATAATTTTACACATTATATAACCCAGTATCTGAAAGAACTGCAACTTGGAAGTAAATAACAATGAAATGTGATCCTGCTGCAACATGAATCAAAATTTGGCTTCAGTCTTTTTCTTGGTAGGAGAATGAGAAGGAGATTCTTAAATAGCAAATTTACTATTTGTAAAACTACAGTAACCTTTAAAAAGTAAGTTTATAAAATTTAGAATTTGTGTTCACAGTCACACTATTTGAAATAAGAAAAATTCTAAATGTGTTCCAGTGAAAGTATTAATAACGTACTAACCAGTACGAATATCTACTCAAGACTTTGTAAGTGTATGACCAGAAAAGTGATAGATATATATTCCCTCAAATTCTATTTAAGTAGCAATAAAATGACAGAGTTTCAGGCATATTTACTTTGATAAAAAAGAAATACCTTTTATTTATAACTACATTCTCATTGAAGTCATTGCGTAGTTCAACACAGGAACTGATTTTTATCCAGTATATCTCCTGTTTCAAGTTAAAGATGATAAAAATGGGTAACTGTTACTGTAACCCTGGAAGGAGACTGCAGAAAGGTTTGAGAGCTGCTACTTCTAAAAACTTCTACTATGCAACATTATGTTCTGCTCGAAAGCACACAAATAAACTTAAATCCCTCAGTCTGTGCTTCCTCAGAGGACTCTGCTCAAGTTTGAGTGTGGGGAAAACAACTAGTAATAAGTAGCACATTATAGACAATTTCTGCTGTCTGTTCATAAGCAAACAATCTCTGCAGAATACATTCAGGAGACTCTCACATGGATATCTGGTTTTTACATTTGCTGTGATCCCTAGTGAGACCCTCCAATTGCCTACTGTCTTGCAAGACAGAATTCCTTAACTCTGAGTAAACTACTAGGAAGATCTGATCTCTTCTAACTTCAGAGTTTCACCCTATGTATCATATGCTCCAGTTCATCTAAAAAACACAGCTGTCTTGGAGACAAACATTACTTTTGATGTAACTGGGGCCCATCCCACAAAACAATGTGAAGATCAAGATAAGGAGTGCAGACTGGATCCAATAATAACGTAGGAGCCAGTGTTGTCTGTAGAGCATAGGAATGATGTATCTTCTCTTCCCTTTTAATGATATCTAACAGACCTCTAACTTTCATTAAAATCTGCAAAAGGAACTCACAAAATCTGGCAGCTTTAGATAGAATTGCATAAAGCCTCAAATACCATCAGTTTTGGACCTACCCCAACTGGGAAAGGGACTATATAGTTGGGGGTGTCTTATCCTTAAGGGGGGGCCAAAACCTCATGAAATCTGAGGAAAATGAGGGGGATGGAGTCATGAAGAAGAGTGAGCATCGGACCTCAGGCTTATTACTGAAATATTAGCCAAACTAGCGAGACTTGCAGGAATCAGAGTGAAAGTTAAAAGGGAAAGGTTAGGTTCCCTGAAATGTAAAGGATCTGGGCAGAGAAAAAATGAAGGAAGCAAGGAACTTTAAGTTAAGCCAAACAGTTGAAACAGTTGGAGGGACACCATCAAGAGTTGATAAATACAAATCCTTGGTGTGCTATAGCTGTTTTCGCAACATAAAATAGTTGAAATTATTTTAATTTTGGCCTATAGTTTCATTAACAATAAAAGTAATTCTAAATGTAAATAAAACATTATAAAACTATCAGCTAAAAAAAAGTATTTTAGGTGCATATATATTTAATTGTGTTAGATAATTTAGAAGGACAATTACTGCATCTCTATGCTTAATTAGCAAAAGAAAAATGGAGAATTTTATTGATGTGAATGTAAAAGAAATACAATCCTTTTAAAACTATTTATTTTCATTTAACTGAACTGCCTTGCCATACTAAAAAAACATTTTGCAGAGGTTAAATAAAGTATTTCATGGCAACCGCTGCTTCTTAGTGCCTGTGTAACAAGAAACATGAGCCAGCCAAAGTTGTGCAAGTTGGTTTTCTTTCCCAGTAAGAGAATGTGGTATCTAAGACCTTGTCCTAACTCATTTTATCCCCAAGAGTAAGTCAAGTAAGTCAAGTATGAACTAATGCCTGGAGGGAAGTCCCTGACTCCAGAAGTATGGATTATTTCACATTTATCTTACAATCTGCTCTCAGAGTTCTTAAAATTCACTAACTTGGCAAGTCAGGAATTATCATGAGAAATGAAATAATTTCATAACTATGAAGTCATCTAGCATTCCATGAATATGACACTCAGAGGGTTTGTCCTTGCTTGGGCATTATTCTGACCTTTGGATAACAAGCTGCTAGATAGTTTTGCATGGAAACAATTAGAAAAGTGCCATAGTATAACAGGGACAACCTGATGCCTTGATTGAGTTGTTGTTTTCATTTCAAGGATTTGTATTAATCATTAAAAAGATGTACATGACAACATTTGTAATAATATTTAAACAAACTTGTTTTGCATGATTTAAAATGACTAAGGATTGTACTGGTTAGATGAGCTGCCATTCTGAATGCTGTATTTACAGTGACTTGTATTGGCAATAACCAAATGAATAGGCTTACAGGGGAATGCCAAGGTTCTCTCTTTACAAGACTTTTGTAAAGGAAATTTGTTTCTATCTCAACTGTGCATAGAAAGCCTGTGCTCCCATATAGTTTCCGTGAAATTACCTCAGTGCTGTTTTTTAGTCTCTAAATTTCCCGGCAAGACATAGCTGTTCAAAAATGTTAAGAGAGCAAAAATCATCTTGAAATTATTCCAAAGGCTGGGACAAGGGAAGTATAACCTCCCTACTAGAAGAGCCTGCTGGCCAGCAGTGTGGCTGAGTCAGGAGTCAGCTGTTAGCTTTGCCATCTCCTGGGATGTGGGAATCCATCACAACACTGCTGACTTTTTATCAGCCCAGTTTTTCAGTGAATCTAAATCTGATCAGAGCAAAACAGAATGGGGAAACCCTTTGACATCACCAACTGTTAGCTGAAGAATGAATATCTGAAAAATGAATCTGAAGCTCCTACTGTCACCTCACCCACTCCCTTATGTGTGATTTGGTTTTCTGATGGACTTTTCCGCCTTTCATCCTGCACTTTTGCTTTTCATTTAGTAAGAAACTTACATTGCAGCCATGAAAACGTTTTGCAGTGCTCAAGCCTGTGACTGAAAGCACAGTGTAAGATTTCCAGGTGCTGGATGTCTATTGCCATATATTCTGATGGTGGTTTTTAGCAGTTCATTTGCAACTAAGAGAAAGTATCAGTAATAAGATGTCATTTTAACTCTTCGACTTTTCACTTGCTTGAGATAATCTTAATTTTTAAAACTCTTTCATTTTTGCACCATTACTGAATAATTATTTCTATATTTCTAAACCACTACAACACCATACTCAGAACTACACCTTCAGTAGATCTATCTAAAATGAAGATTCTCACAACTGAGTAATTTTATGTAAGTAACCAGAAAATGGATGTAACACATTTTTAAGAGGAAAGCCTTACTTAGTTCTGGTTATTTACATTGCTTTAAATATTTCTTTCTTCTTCCATGTATTTATGAAAAGGTTTAAATGTAATTGGATGGTTGCTACAAATGCAAGTGATAATCGGTTATGAAATATAGGTTACACTTAGCTAGCTTTCTTTCTTCCTCACACAACCAAAGGGAATTACAACACCTGTAATCCTGTAATGAGTGGGGATCCTGTCTCACACCCTGACACGTGCCCAGCTGCACAGAGCACAGTCACCGCTTGGTTTGCTTGCCCGTGGGATGTGGTATCACAGGCATTTTATGAGAAAACATATCTTTTTTTAAAACATGGAAAGGGACATACAGTATTCCAGAGTCTCAAAGTCTCCAAAAGCCACTCTCTGTCACTATTACACCAGCACACACTTTTTATAACAGCTCCTCTGTTGCTGGGCTAAGATGGTCCTTTATTGCCTTCCTCTTAACTTATGCCCTGACTTCAGTGTCAACTGCAATTGTTTACTCTGGCAGATTTTGCTCTGCACAGATTACCACATTCATGTAAAATTCAGTAGTTTTGCATATCCATCAGCTGACATGTGAATGAAAACCACAGTAAATTTGCCATCTCTGCTTTCCAGTGTAACTTGAAACTTGTCAACAGTGAAAGTGGGCACAACTCCTGTTTAGAATTACCATTCAAAATTTGCCTTCTTTCTCACATGCTAAGACTGGTATTTCCTAGGGCTCTAAAGGAGTTAGGAACTCACATTCACTACATTCCTCCTCAGATCTGTTGAATTTTTAGTAATTTTCAGGGCAGGACTACTGCTCAGCAAATGGGGTGGCACAGGTTTGTAGTTTCCTACTCAGCAGGAGCTGGGGATATACTAAGAAAAGAGAAGGAATGGGTTTGCTGTTTCATAAACACTTTTAAAATTAGATTTAAGTTCTTGTCCTGTCTTGAATTAAGATGAGAAGTCTGTTTTTCACCACTACCCAAGTGTTGGTCTCCTCTCCCAAGTAACAAGTAATAGGACAAGAGGAAATGGCCTCAAATTGTGCCAGGAAGGTTTAGATTGGATATCAGGAAAAGTTGCCTCATGGTAAGGGTTGTCAAGCATTGGAACAGGCTGCCCAGGGAATGGCTGAGTCACCATCCCTGAAAGTCTTTAAAAGATGTGTGGATGTGGCACTTAGGGACATGGTCTAGTGGTGGACTTGGCAGTACTGGTTTAAAATCACTCAATGATTTTAAAGGTCTTTCCAACTTAAATGATTCTACAGTTTTATTGAAATACTTCCCAATGATAGTTTAAAAGTATTTAATTTCAGTTTCAGTGTTTATCCTTTAAACAAAAAATCCAATAACCTAACAACTGCATTATTTAAACTATGTAAGTGGGGTGTTTCTGACAATTTCAAATCTTTTTAAGGCAAACACTAAGTTGAGAGCTTTGTCCAGTTTGACCCTGTTCTGCAAACCATTTCAGTGAACAGATGCTTCTGGTAAAAACAATTGGTTAAAAAAATTCCCCAAACCTCTAATGTACATCTCAGAAAACACGGATCACTTAGTTATAGAAACCTGGCAAGCTGTCTTTCCTTTTTTCAGAAGCTTCACACAACTGCTTCGTTTTACAAAAAGTGCACATCCAATTCTACCCTTGAGTAACTTTTAAAGACTTCTGGCTTTTCTCACACTTTGTTTACCTTTTCTCTGTGTTGCAGCTCCAGTGTGTGACTCCTGAAGGAACTGGAGCTTTAGAGATAGTTGAGACCACAGAGAAAACTGGAGAATCAGTGCATAAAGCCACCATCAGCTTTAGCAAATGCTGCCCTGGAAGGGCTGTTTCTGACATACCTGCGGGGACTTGTGCGAGCGCCAGCTGTACTGGTGGCTGTGGAGAGTAGCCAGCAAAATATTCTCATCAGTATCCACCTGGCCAAACCTCAGTGTCTCCTGGGTGTCATTACAGATCACGAAATGGCTGAAGACAAACTCCTCTGCCTCAGGGCATCGGTTCTGAAAGGAAAGGGATATGAAAGCCAGTAAGAATCAATGTCAGTTGCAGGACATTCAGCAGCTGCCTGCCCAGTGGCAACTGTTACAACACAGAAATGCAAGATCTCTTCCCTTAGCTTTGGCCTCATAGTAATTTCTGCAAAATCTAGTTTCTGGGCTGACAAAATACATCCTGAGTCTTAAAATATTTTACTTTATGTTTCTGTAATGCAAATCTTAAAGATTTAAAACTACAATGAAATGAAATTTTCTAATTTGGGTAAAAAACTTCAAAAACATTAAATTCTACGGGAAATTATATTACATAGGGTAGACAGGGTACAACAGGCTGAGCAGAGAGGCATGAAGAGGTTTCTTATTGCTTGACAACTGAGCTCTCAGGCCAACAAGTTTACAGTTCCTCTTCCCCAGCTTCTGCTTCTACTTTGAAATATTGCTGTGGATCAGCAGAAGATTCCCTTCTTCCTGATACCACATCACTTGAAAAGACAGCTAAAGAAAAAAAAAGAGACATGAGTAGAGTATTTTCACAGCTCCATGAGGCTAGTTTGAAAATGCATCATGCCATTTAATAGGGGAAAAAAAAAAAATCACAGGTTTAAAATGTATTTTAGATTTTGCAATATCTTTTCTCCAACATCTTTCCATCCCTCTCTTTCTGCTTTTCGTCTGGCTGCTTGTCACTCTGTTGACACAATAAGACTATATGATAGTCATAAAAATTGCCATAGCTACAGGTCTTCTATCCCTGAAGGCACAAATTATAATCCCCTGTATGGGAGAGGTCAAAATGGGACTGACAATTTGATTTGGAGATCATCTCTCATATATCTCTGCCCTAGTCACTAGTGGGCGGGCACCTTCCACTGACAAGCAGCTATCTAGCAACTGCGACAGTTACTCAAAGAAACCAACATTTGGACAGCCTTTATACAATTTAATGGTTCTAACACAAAATATGCAATTTCTTGTGGTTTTTGCTACGTCTTATTGACCTATCTTCTCTCACACGCTTCTATGACAATATTTTTCTGTTGATTGGTTTCCCTCTTCACATCATAGCTCAGCTACTCATTTCTCATCCTTTCTTCCCATGATGCTTTCTCTAACTCATGGAACCTCCGTGGGTTTCGAGAGCTGATTCTGCTTCCCCTCTTGTTCTCTCAGTGGACCTTTTAAATGGACATTACAAAGCTAACACCTTCCCTGTGTCTAATCATACGGATCCCTTAGCTCTTTGATAACAATGTGCCTGTAAAAATTCAGAGACCAAGCAAGAAATATTTCCTCATAGATTCCTATGCAGCCTTAGTTATCCTTGAAAACCAGTTTGGTACACTGCTTCTAGCACATTGCTGGGTGATGCACATGGAAGTTTTTCTGAGAAGTGAAGTGTGCAAGGTATATCTAGCTTAGCATCCTTGATTGTACATTCACTACTGTTTACTCCAGAAGAACCTAAGGTGAATCTACAGGCAGAATCACAGGATGTCTGGGGCTAGAAGGGACCTCTGCAGGTCACCCAGTCCAATGCCCCTGCTACAGCAGCTTCACCTAGAGCAAGCTGCACAGGATCCCATACAGGAGCTTTTAAATATCTCCAAAGAAGGAGACTCCTGGGTAAGTTCCAGCAACTGATCACCCTCACAGTAAAGATGTTTTTCATGATGCTCAGATGTTTCACGGTGCTTCCTGTGTTTTAGTTTGTGTCTGTTGCCTCTTTGTCCTCAATCAAGACAGGTTGTAATTCCTTTGGTAACTGAGTGTCAGAATGATTGCCTGGGAGTGTTTGTGCAAATATTATTCACCCTAGGAATATTTCAGCATCAGAATATTTAGATTAAAACTTCTTCCCAAATCTCATTACTTCTTCTGCATAAGATCAGGTATCTTTTGTGAAACAGGAGTCAGGTGAGCATAACCAAAACTGCACTTCTTCCAAGCAGCAAAGCTCATTACAGAGCACTATATCTGTATCCTGTTCAGTAGCAGATCTGAGTGTGCTAAAGGCTGACGTTTACAGTGTCCCTTCAGAGTGCAGAGTTTATTTTGGCATTTTCTAGTGCAGGATCTATGACTTTTTACTGTCAAGCTGCCATACCCACATACCCATAAGTCTACCGCAAATATATATATTTTCCTGTTACAGCTTTGCAAAATGTTCTTTTTAAAAGGGAGGATTTACTATCCACAGAGCTCAGCATGTTGTTAGAGTCAAACCTACACACAATCCCAGAGGAATTTAAGAAAAGCTTTTTCTTTTCACTCCAATACATTTTCTAGCTGATTACACAGATATTGAAAGAACAATAAGATGTTGAACTTCCTTCTTTTTACCTTACTAGCTAACTTAGTTTCAACAAAGTAAAGAAAAACTGTAGGTTTTTGTATTTCCCAGAGGGGAAAGAGAATCCAGTAAGTTTTTGGCATGCATAGAACTTCTAAATTCTGCTTGGGGAATGTTATCCTATCAGGAATTATTTGCACACATTTTGGTGCTGATGAATGACTGCCATTAATCATTAGTCTTGAAAGCTAGATTTGCTACTAGAATCCAATGCTTTTAACAACAATAGTTTTCAAAGTTAAGTGAAGGAGGTATATTAGGCTCCATTTTATAAGAGTTCCAAAGTTTTAACCAAGAGAACACCGAGATTTGCATAACAGGGCATTGCTCTGTGCTGCCAGTCTTAAGAGAAAGCTACTGATGCCTCCAATCTTGCTAACAACACACGACTAAAGGAACATCAAGGAAGTTTTGAGGATGCTTTAGCTTAGTGTGGCAACTATGCACTGGACACCCATGCTTCTTTGTCCTTGGGGATCTGCAGCAGCACCCCGTACCCATCAGAGGGAACTGGATCCTACATTGCTGCTGAAGTCTGACAGTAGAAGCTTCTAGAGTAAGTAGAAAAGGAGTGGGGAAAAAAAAAAAAAGTCAGCAAAAGGATGGAGTGAGGAAATTTTGATTGATAAAAGAATGTCTAGAGAAACCAGGTATAACAACACCAAATAGAACCAGGCTATTTGTGTGGCAATGATGTTGAAGGGCTGACTGATGACTCCAGGAGCTGAAAACACCTAAGCGTGGACTAGAAAAAAAAATCCCTCTCTGAATTAAAACAGCAAATCAAATGCATCAGCAAAAGATTAACAGCCTGAATCAGACACAGATTAGGGTCAGTTTCTGGGGGACAATTTCCTGCCCCTCTTTAGATCATTTTTCAGCTGTTCTTTTCTCTCAGAGAGGCCTGGAAAGTGTCTCTCCTTTATTGGTCTTTCAAGTATTTTGTGAATTCTATTCAGAAAGAGGGGAAAACATCCCACATAATACTTGTCACCAGGCTTTCCCTGTCTCAGGACTTTTTGCTTTTGTCTCAGCTCACAGCTATTTCAAAGCATTTCTGGATCTGGAAAAAACCCACACTATAAAAGCCTAGGCCTCTTTATATGTACAAAGTTATTTTCATTGTGCTTCACAAGCTACTGAAGACTTGTGCAAGAATTTTCTCTCAGTCTCAAGTACACACACAGACACACACACACTCTATCACCTACTAATTTTATTTTTTTTTTTTTCACAGAAAGTCTTTTGCTATTTATCTCCCTTGAAGCCCCTCTAAGAGAAAAGAACAGTTTCCTCAGGATTCTTTAAACTCCACTCTCATAGTAATGTCAGCATTATCAGCTAGAAACCTGTGTCCTTTTCCCTTTGTTCTTTGTCCTTATTATAGAAAGATGGGGAAACTACTGTGATCAAGGATGTCATTTTGACTGATCCCAGCTCATTAAGAAAACTTACAGAGCTGCCAATGGAAAGGTTAAGCACCATGCAGACCTTGAGGAAAAGAGGTTCTAGTGGTCTACAACAGGTTTAAACAGGAGCTTTTCTAACTTCTGAAGAGTTTGGGAAAACAGTTGCAATGTGAGACCACAAAGGAAAAGCTTTTTCCCAGAAATAACACTTTGTACCATACCTGGGGAGCTGTTTTCTCAGCTGACTCTCTGTCTCTAGATACCTCAAATCACTAAGGCTGTAAATTCATGAAGGCTTAAATGCCCAAATAAAGGGAAAAAAATACCACACACTCCACCAAAGTACATTCACAGAAGACATGCATTTTCTATCCCACTTGATAGTCTCTGTGTTATTAAATAATAAAACTAAATTAATAAAAATATTGAAGTTCCTTGTCCAGGTCTAATTATTAAACCCATTACTCTAGCTTTGTATTTAGATATGTATTAGCCAGTTACTGCTTGTAGTTAAACAGGGATTTCAGATTAGACAGTGAAATATGTCAAGAGGGGAAACTGTTTTTAAAAAGTGCTAATCCTCTCAGATTTTTAGCATGTGACTTAGAAATATAAAGCCTGGTATTTTTTAGGCTTAGTGAACTTTCAAAATGTTCACCATAATTTAATTAAAAAAACCCCAAACAACAACAACAACAACAACAACAAAACAACCAAAGATAATAATAACAACAAAAATCCTTCCAACAACAATCAGTCCACATCTAGGAAACAAAGACACTGACAGAGGCTTCTGTTAATTTTGAACTCCTGACCTAAAGGTGCATGGCCAAATTGTTTCATGCTTCATCTGTCTGTCAACTGACTCCAACATCACTCGTTGCAGATTTTAACCCAGTAAAAAATATGCGGAGAATTCAAATAACTCTTCCCAGTTATTAAATTCATGCTTCTAGTTGTAGCATTTATATTGCATTTTGTGTGAACAGCAAACATCAAACAATGCTTATTATTGGGAAATGTATTCCCTCCCCATTCAGGGCATGCCAACCCCCTCAAACTGGAGATAAAGTCACATAAAAACCATCTTGGCAACAATTAATTTAATAAGCCATTTTGAACCCACTTGCATGTTAACTATTCCCTAATTTCAAAGTGATGCAAGTTTTTAATCTCAAACACTCTGGGCTAGGTACCCACCACATCAGAACATGGTGGCAAGTACCCCTGACATGGGAGGAAACGAGAAAATTACAGCAACAATTACAGAAGTATATCCTCCTGTGGCTCATGTTAACATTGCCAAATCCATGTATAAATCAGTACCAACTATTCATAGAATGTACCTGTCAGCAATATACCATGCGACATATGGCTTTACTTAATCAAATATACAATTCCATTTTTTCCAACTCAGAATATTCCTTCAAGGCACAGAGTAGTCAGTCAGTCATTCACACTGTGATGTGGTTTAAAACATTTAAATATTTATGCACCATATTTTATTTATATGTATAGTTATGTCTGAGAGATCTTTTTTTCCCCCCATCCTAAGAGGAAACTGACCTTTCTGAAGGCCATTTTGCAGTAGTTGCCACACATGTCTTAGATGAGGGACTAGTACTAAGTCAGAAATATTTTGGGTTTAAACAGCCTACCAAGGAGTCTCTTATACTTTCTATGTTTGTTTTTTATTAAAAGCATTGTTCAAAATATGACAAAAAACAGAAATTGGAGCTACAAAGATTTTTGTTCACATTGATATTTGAGCCAGCTGTGAAGATTTAAATCACACTAGATCTTGTTTTATGAATGTCCTTTTGCAACAAGAAAACCATGGAATGCCCTTAAAAAAGAATTTTTTGATATAAAACAGATGTTTTATCCTTTTTGGGGGCTTTGTTATTCTAGTGCCATGATAGGTAATTAATTCCCAGGCTCCACATAGGTCTTCAGGCAGATGAAGAGAATGATTTGATTTCAAGGCTATAGTGGAGTAAGGGAATTACAGGCCTTTGAGGGGTCATTGCAGAAGCAAGTTTCTTATCCTGGGACTGGATTCAGCCATTAATGCTGCTTGCACAGAATGTAATGTGAAACTAGTGTTGAACTTCAATAAGGATGGAAGTAGTAGCTGGAAACAATATGTGCTGTTGCTCAGACTGAGCTGAGCTGATGTACCATGCAGCACTCACCTTTTCATAAATTAATGTAATATTTCGCATTTCAAGACCAGGGTTTTGATTATTCTGATATAAATCCATGTAGTTTCATTGAAACTCAGGCTGTTCTGGCTACATTTACCTTTACATATTTTTTTCCTAATTTTCATTGCTATCACAGAATTCATGTTTATTAGGAAAAAAAAATTTCAGTATCAGTTAGGGCTTTTACCTCTTGAAATACTTTTAATGAAAGTAGTTGATATTCTAATTTGCTATTAAATTAAACACAATAGCTACATTTTTTTCTCACTGTTGTATTTGCATACCTGTTGCCAAGCTTGAATTGCTGTATTTAGAGAATGAAGTGCATATTGGCCAAAGCTGATGAAAACAGGGTCAACCATTATCGTGCAGTCGAACAACCTTCCTGCTGTGCTGCTGGAAACAGCAATCTGCCCCCAGATTTTGAAAGGTTTCACAACACTCTGCATGGTCACATTTCGACACTCCAGAAGTTTACAGTCAGCTTGAGTCGAAAACTGGATCTCCTGGAACACTGACTCATCGTTCCACTGACGAAGATATACATGAGGCTCATCAAAGGAAATTATCATGTATTCTAGTTCAGATGGCATGTTCTTATCAGATAAAAATGGCTGAAGAAACTTTGGTGGTGCTGAAAAGTAAAAGAACAAACAAGACTAGAACATCACTATTGCTGCATTCTTTACGTTTTTGTAAATTGTGTTTTTACTGCAAATTGTATTTTTACTGCTTGTACATAAGATGAAAACAAGTAAATTTATCAAAGAGTTGACATTTCTGAAATCTGAAATGAATCCTGTTCATGCTGTTTGTTAGATGTAAAACAGTATCATAATTAACAGCAGCTGCAAACAAAAAGTATCTGCAAACCAAAATCTTTTCATAGTAAATAAACCAGCCAGCGAAACTGCTTTATCTACACACTGCTCAATGCTTCAGATTGCCACCTATTTGGAACCATATTTCTGTGAGAATTTTTGCTATAGTAGGTGTATATCATATTCCACACATAGCACATTACAAACACATTAAAAATTAGCAATACAGTATTTGCTGACATGTGACTGTGCAGGCCAACAGGCTCCACATTGGAAGTTGTCTTTGATGCAGTTATGGACAGTTCAAGACCACAAACCCACTGAAATGCGACATACTACCCCATAATACAAGAAATGAAACAAAGCAGTATCCTGAGACTAAAGCTTGAGAAATGTATCACAAAAAAGATTTTATCGCGTTCGCTTTGCTCAGTCGTGCAAAGCGCTGAGCACTGAGGCAGCAGACACTGTGAGGCACGTACACCCCTTGTGTAACATTAAGCATGAGAATATTTCCATTGATGTTATTATTTATGTTGCTGGAACTACTCACATGCTTAAAATTAGCATATGCTCCAGTGCTCTACAGATTTGGAACCAAAACACTCATCCCTATCCAGGATCAAGCCCGGTTAATCTATAAACTGTAATGGATACAACAAGTTTTGTGCTCCCTTTGTGTATAACATAGCACAAAGGAGCCCCAAAACTTAAGGCCTTTAGATGCTATAACAACAGTAACAACAGCATAAACTCAGTCATTGTTGAGAAATAAAACAGCTGTGTTTGATTTTAATCTGATTTTTGCCTTTTCCAGTATATGCAATTTTAAAGACTGAGCATCTGGAATCGGACTGTAATAGCGAGGAAGATTACGTACTGATAGAGGTAGCTGATAGAGAAGAAATTATTTTCTAGCCATTGAACGTCAGTCTTGGTATGATTTGATAATGAATATATTATAATACTCGCAGAAACACAAGAACTACACATAATGAAAGCTGTCCCTGTCAAAATTATCCAAGAAGTTTGCCCATCTTCCATAGAAAGCATTCCTGGCATTTGAAAATCAGACAACAATCTAAAGATCTCTCGGAATGTATTTGCCATTAATGCAATGACAGAGAGCACTGAACAAAACCAGATGTAGCTCCAAAAGTGATCATAACTGAAATAACTTAAATCTGCAGTTCTCAGAGCGCTTCCAAGGAATTTTTACTAAGCGGGTTGCAAAATCTTCAAGTATTTTAATATACTGTTAATACACTGGAAAATGCAAAAGATCAAATTCATTCACTAAGATGGCTCAAAAGTGAAGTGGCACCTGCTGTCCCTAATCAGACTATGGAAAACAGACGGCTTCTACAGTTACCCGTTCCGGGGGCAGGAAGGAGCTGCTCTTGCAGCCTCACTGCCAGCCCTGTGCACAGGCTCAGTGCACACAAGTGCTCAGTTTCACCCTGAAACCCATGCCACTGGTGGCTGCTTGTGATGGCCTCTGTCTGTTTGAATGAAGAATGAAGAATGGCTGTTTGAACGAAGAGATGGGGATTACACAGAGCAGCAGAGTGGTTAAACAGCATCTGTGAACTACAAGTTTTTATTATTCTACATGAAGCAGTACATACCTGTGCCGAGTTGATCGAGATGATGGCATAGGTGGACTTCCAAACAGGTAAACTGGATCAACACACTTAGTGATGGCACAAACCAAGGAGTAAAACAGGAGTCAACCCTGGTACAAGCTGCTAGTGCCGTGGGGGTCACAAGCTGATCGCACGCGCTTTGGGAGCCAGATTCACTTTCTGAGCTGCAGAAGGAAGGTAACAAAGTAGTACTTCAGCACTTCCAGGATTTTGCGGCTCTACAGCAGGAATTGACAATGTTCCACACTCATTTTCTGACACAGACAACATTGTGGTTTTATTTTAACTGCTAATGCCAGCGCCTGTACTTTTTCTGAAGCAGACTGTAACAGACAAGATTGCAATCCATCCATGGATATGTAGTTACCAAACTACACTTCCAATTTACAAATATTTGAACCACAAACCCAAAGCCTACTTGCAGAAAATAAAACCAAAATGTGCCAGGTATCTTTAATTGTTGATATAGCTAAATGGAGTATATTATCATTATTAAAGCTGTAAGAATGAGATGAAAATTCATCTGGTCAAGAGAATGATTTGTTTTTTTTCCACTTGATTTTAAGGAAAACAACTAGCAACCATCAAACCACTTCTATGTATGAACCCCTAGTCTTTGTAAGCTTTATTTCCTTTGCACTCTGAAATCATAATTCAGAAATAATCTCCAAGTATTATAAACTCAGTCTGGAGCCCTTTACTAGTGTCTATTACAACATATTAACTCTGCATTTAAAGCGTCACCCCTTGATTTTTTTTTTCATAGCTGTGCTCCTAACACCACGAATTTCCAAGCATTATCTTTCAGTCTCTTGAGAGAAACTACCACTACATCACAATTCTATAAGCTGCTAAGACACCACAGAAGTACAAATAAACTTTCTAATTTAGCCAAAACTATCCTTAATGTTCCTTATTCTCACTCCCTTTGAAGTCTGGCTCTCAAGAGTTTTAGTTTAAAAGTTTAGACTTGGTTCAAGAGAATTACAACCACGTCCTCAGTCAAATACTTTATTTTAAAAATAAAATTTAATGAAAGATGGACTATGGTCAACTTAATATTTTTGTCAGAAAGTCATTAGTTTTTATAAAGCACCATAAATCCACTTCCATTAACATTTTAAAGATATTTTTAATTAAAACATAAGTTTAAATTTGAACAATGGCTTTCCAAGCAACATACCTTAGGCTTTTAGGACCAGATTTTTCATCATGTAATGTATTTTACTCCCAAATTATGCACAAATATAGTAGATACTCAAAATGTTCAGCTGCAAATGAATGGAATTCCATGGATAGGTAAATTTATCAGCATTATTTAGTGTTGCAGTAACTATCTAGTATAATATTTATTTATAGAGCTTGAATCCAAATTAAGACTTGTGGACATAAAATACTTACGCAGCAGTAAAACCCAACTAAGATTAATTAATTATCAAAGAATCATGACAGGATATTAAGAATGAATTAGATCAGTAAAGTATGAAAGATAAATGACTTAATCATAATTTTAGCATCTTTCCTATGCTTCTTTACCTGTTTAAATTATAAATTTAAATTTAAAATGTTAATGTTAAAAATGTAAATTTTATATTCCAAAAGCAGTGTTGTAGGCCTTTTGAGAACTGGCACCTTTAGAAATAAAATTATTCTTTGTGTTCACATGATAAAATATCTATGGGACTGGTTAACAGAGAAACAGGATGCTTCACTTTGCTCTGCCACGGATATTTCTTAGATTGCTGAAACAAAGGAAGGGAGCAAATCCAAAGGACAAAAATTCATATGCTGATTTAGACAACTAAGTACTTTTGAATCTGCAAAATGGGTTAGTTCTCTCAAAGTAACTATTAATATTTTAAGATTTTTTGCTCATTGCATTTTGATTAGAAACAGAAATTCAGGAACATATGAAATGGAAACAGTTTTCTGTTGGGGCAGATGTTAACCAAACTATGAAGAACTAAAAAAAAACCTAATTGCACCTTGATATTCTGAATCAAGACTTAATTTCATGAACAGCTGTAACACTGTTTGAAGTAAAGAGGAAGGGCATTTAATTCTGATACTTATTTCTGATATTCGAGGTTTATTATGAAAATATTATACTACTATAAAATATAAAATAATAACATATTTCATTTATAAGAAATAATAATTTTATTTATAATAATATAAAATATTATATTAATATATTCTTTTTTCCTCAGAAATGTGTTTCTTGACTCACCTATCAGTGACTAAACATTTTTACTTCCTTTGATATATTTTGAAGATGCATATTTTCATGGAATAAAAACCAAACAAAATCTTCCAATTTCTTTATTTTATATATCTGCTTTTTATTCATGGAGAATTTAATCGTGGTGGAACTTCTGCAATTTCTCACTCATAAACAACATGATCACAGAGCAACAGGACATGCTTGATGCAGAAGGAAATGTGGCAGGAGCTTCACACCAGGGAGATAATATAAAGCATTTAGCCATATTTTTCTCCATTTTTTAATGCCCCACAAGCAACAGACCACACAGAGGTAATACTCAGCAATTTAAAACGTTGGGAACAAAAAGATTCAAAGCTGCTTTTTGTTTCCTGATGGAGTGACCTTAGAAACCAAAAAGCCCAACACTGAAACTCTGCAAAATTTGAAGTCCAACCAGATGCTTAAAAACTTAACCAGAGAGTACCAGCAGATGAGGGTGGGACAGTGCTGCCCCATGGGACAGAACTCGTCTTGCATCCTCTCCCCTGCTAGGGAGGGAAAGGCGCTGGCAGTGGAGGACTGAGAGGAGCAGGACAATACATCCTAAACGGTTTAGAAGGTAAAGTCTCTACAGAGAGAAAATAGCCTTCAAGGAACCATTTAGAAAGAAATACAACAAGGATCTTTCATCACTGTTTTCCCATCTGCCCAGATTTTTCTGAAGTGTAATTGTTTTATCCGTGAGGGATCCATTTGATTTTTACTCAACCAGAAACCATTTTCAGACTTGTAGCCCCCATGTCATTATTAAAATAAGAATACAGTAACAGTATAAACCAGCTACAGTACAAAATATACTAAAAGCAGCAAATTATTGTAGCGTTTTCTTTAAAAAATGCAACTGTAATAAAAAGTCATAATATAAATGAACAGTTTTTAAAGAGGAACTGTAGTCATTACCATGACCCTGTGATTTTAAACTGAATCCCATTTAAACTTTTTATCTAGGTAGACTTCCATCTCCATCTTCCATCATGTAGTACTGCCACTCTCTCTTTTAACTTTGCAGAGAGCACAAAAATAAAAAAACACATGCTGTGCACAAACAGCAAATAAAGCAGTGTTAACTGAAAATACAGGAAAGTTTCTATTCAGTCTTGGTGAATGACAGTAGGAGCATTAAATATCAGAAGAGGATGTGATTGTGAAATCTAAATTTGTTCATCAAGTGAATACAATATAAAAACACCCCCACGTTTCTTGGCTGCCTTGGAGCTACAAAAGGAAGTATGGACTGTCCACAATTTTACAGCTGTGAAAGAAGAGGAAGAACCAGATTCTACTGTTTTGTGTTTGGCACATCATGCTAAAGGAGGCATGTGGCAAAATCAGAGGAAATTAAAAATAAAACTGACCTGACTTTACCAGAATTTTTTTTTCTTATTTTCTTTTTTTTTTTCCAACTACTGGGAAATATCAGAATACTTAAAATGGAAAATATCTACATTTGAAGTAATATAAATTATATATTTCACATCACGCAAAGCCGCTCAAGTTAAACATGTGGCAACTGAGAACAATGACTTAGCACTGACCTGCATTATTCTTGTTATTTTAAGAGAGGAATATTTAAACCAAAACTGCCATTTGTGATGAAACTACAACATGGGAAAGTATCCACTGGGAAGAAGAAAGAGACCACTTAACTCATTAAATTTATGACTCAAAGGCTGGTCTGAACTCAAATTGTTAGAGGTCAAAATACAGTACATCATTTACTTTGAATAAAAGCTGAAACAATTAGCAAGAAACATGATCATGGTTCCTCACTTGAATTTTTAAAAAGTAGCAATTTAAGGCTTATTTAAAAGTTTTTGTACTTGTTTCATGGTTTGTATCTTAAGGCACTTTCAATTACTATTTTACATTAGTATGTCATTAATTATAAAAATACTGTTTAAATTACACAGAAGATGCACAAATATATAAAACATCTTGTAATGTAACCCATTTAAACAAAAAAATTATAAATCATTCCCAACCAAACCAAGAAGGGGCTTTAGCGTCTCACCAACCAAACAGAGCCTAAAAAGTAATTTCAATTATGATTTGTTAGTCCTGCAACAGGCAAATGCAACCCATAAAAATAATTTATTCTATGATAATTTCCTTATAATCCCGTTTTAAGGTCTTCAATAAACAGTCATTTATGCCATATATGATTCCTTTCATAAACACTGCACTACATCCCCAAAGAGATGCTAAATTATTTCACTCAGTACTTCAAATTTGTTCATTCATTGAATAAACTTTCATAAATGTTCATGCAGACTGTACACATACATAGAAATAATGAATGGGATACAAAATTCTCAATTATAAACAACATACATATATCTATTATGCCCTTCACCACATAGCTACTTGATTTTTATACTTCCAGTTAGTTCCTGATCAATTTCAGAAGAACTTGCATACCACAGGATTTGAATCACGACATCTTTGCACATTCCAATATTCATTATTGCTTGTCTATTTCACCCTGCCAGCTATTGCTCATCACGTCAGCTGAATCCACATCTTCTCACAAACCTTGTTGTTTTCCTGTCACATGAGACACCTAAATTTCATACCTTATAACCAATGTTAGGAATCAGTAATAAAGTACTAAACCACAACGGATCAGCTCTCTGCCATTAATAATTAGCATATCACAGAGGTTATCACAAAAAAACCTGCAGAATTTTAAGGAAAAAAATATTATCATTGACCAGCAGCTGCATGCATATGGCAGTGGTTAGAGTCTGACCCAAAATGCAACATCAAACTAAGAAGATAAATTTGAACAAGACTAAGCCTTTTTACACTTCGCAATTAATAGTGTATTGTAATTGCTAATCATTCATACAGTTGCAGCACGTAATTAATGTCAAATCATCATGAGTGTAAAGGAAAACTGAGGTTCAACTTTTATACAGCTTTGTTTCTTAACTCTCACAGATCCCCCAGCGTTAGAATTTCCTGGTTTAACACTTAGCACTGGCATTGAGCCTTGAGGCTCTTCCCACAAGTCTGCAAAATCCCATGTTAAATGCTTGCTTTAGGAACAAGACTTTGACATTTACCACAACATGGGCTCTGTCTCTCTCTCAAAACCAAGAAAGTCTGGCATTTTTTGGTTAAGTAGAATCTAGAACATATTTCAGAGAGCTTGGTGAGACATACCAGCAGCAGTATGTTTGATGAAGCCACACTTTTAGCAAAGTTACTGCCAATGTGGACTTCCTATAATCCACAGATGTCTAGAAAGGTTCATCTTCTCTGCAGGTCCACAGTTTTTGTCACCACCTCCTACACAAGGCTTCTCTTTAACAGAACATGATCCCTTAAGGCTTAATAATGTCTTTCAATTTGTTCTGTAGCTGTAACCATACACATTCAGTTCTTGGGGACTGTCTCAAAGCTTCCAGGCCAGTGACATGTCACTAGCATGTTTGCTCTGTCTCCAAGAAAAAGCCACTGTGCTCAAACACCATAGGGCAAAGCCTCCTGTCTGAGAAACAGCACATCTTGTTTTGACCCATTAAGCTTTTCTGAGAAGGATCGCTCCAGACTGGTCAGGACTACTTCTACACCAGTCCTTCCTGCAGCCATCCTTAAGAAAGCTCGCAGCACAGCTTTGTTTGAAGTTAGAGAGATCAGTTTGAATTTTTATCACAGAACCACAGATTGGGTTGGGTTGGGAGGAACCTTTAAGATCCTAGCTCCAACACCCCAGCCAAGGGCAGTGACAACTTATGCTAGACCAGGATGTTCAAAGTCCCACACTGCCTGGCCTTAGACACTTCCAGGGATGGGGCATCAACAGCTTCTCTGGACAACCTATTCCAGTGCTTCACCACCCTCACAGTGAAGAATTTCTTCTTAATACCTAATCTAAACCTACCCTCTTTCAGCTTAAATCCATCCCCCCATATCCCCATCCCCCATTTACATGTCCTTGTAAAAAGTCTCTCTCCAGCTTTCTTTAGGTTCTGAAACGCTGCTCTAAGGTCTCCTTGGAGCCACCTTTTCCTCAGACTGAAGAATTCCAAGTCTCTCAGTCTGTCTTCATAGGAGAGATGCTCCAGCCCTCTAATCATCTTTGTGGCTCTTCTCTGGAATCACTCCAGCAGGTCCACATCCTTCTTAAGTTAGGAGCCCCAAGAACTGGACTCAGTACTCCAGGTGTGGTCTCATGAGAGCAAACCCATACCTCCAAATTAAAAACACTGCTGAGGCAGTGTTTCTCTCCTCTAATTGAAATCAGAGGATTTCCTCGTATAGGCCACAGGTTTCTGGCTTCTGGAGTTCACCCTGACCTATACAAATCTTTAAAATTTCCAGTCTATTGTTAGTTCATGTAGGTATAAAACACACTTCTTAAAGATATTATGAATTCCCCAGGCCCACAAATGTATCAGGACTAGTGACTCTGCAGCCTCTGGACAGGTGGGTGTCAGTTCAAGGAACTTTCTTTTGACTTTCCTCTTTCTCTTTTGTTTATTTACCTTCAAATGCTTCAGGAGTGAGGTAAATGTTTTTTGCTGCCTTCATCCCTCTCCTGCTATTCTTGTGCACTGAACTGCAAATGCTTCAGTTTAATTCCTGTTGTTTCTGAACAATTACAGCTCATTAGCTTATCAGAGCTCCCTGAATGAAACATTGCATAGAGTGATAAATCCTATTCGAGCAGAAAACAATAAACATGACTACAGTGCTAAATGCTTCGATGAAAAAAAAATCTACTAAATTTCACTACATCATTTCCAGTTCCCACCGAGTTCACATTTCTGTGGTGTTAAGCTGACCAGGAAGGCAATTCTGCCAGGGTCCCACATTCAGAGGAATTAACCTTGTCTAAAACACTTAACTTCTCAATGATGAAAATGCATTCTTTCACAATTAACATCAAGAAATCATTTCCAACCTGATACTATTAATGGAAACCAGATGTTTAATTTTCTTCATTGATTTTGTTAGACATGCTCATATTCTCTGATTTCTATGAATTCTGTAGCTTCGTTCAACACATATGTGGATGCTACACACTCATTGAAGCTTGGGTTCATAAACAAGCAGCAAGAATCAGCAAATACCAAGGATTCAAGAGAGTAATTTTGGGTTTTGTGCTCTAAATATAAAATGATAAGCAGGTCTTTGAAAGCAATTCCACTGCTGTTTCTGGACAGAACTTGTACTCCTATCTTTTTACTTTACATATAACCAAAATGGGATGAATGCAAACAGAGTGAGTATCTGTCATTGCAGCTTTTCTAGCACTAAACATAATGAAAAATAGATCCTCAGTGTTTAAAAACACTAATTAAGTTTTTTTTCCTGTTAGCACAGTAAGCAATCTGTGTGAATAATACCGCAATACTATTGAAATAATAACATTTTGCTCAGTATCTTTAAAATAGTCATTGACTTGCACTGAGGATAGAATCAAGGTGTGTGTAAGGATTGTGTAGAAGAAGAATGTTTACTACTACTTTATAGAATGTATTGTACCTAAGCCTTCTTTTGTTAATTAGCTGATTTTACTGCCTCAAGCAGGTAAGAAGTCTCAGGACCAGTTTGCACTTTTCAGTAAACCTTGCATTCAGAAAATGGATGGTTATGATGCTGCCAGGCTGCCTATGAACTTAAAGGAAAGCTCTTTTTGTGCACACTCCATGCCCTTGTGTGAAGGTGAGCTACAGTCTGAAGCTTATGCGGGACTAACCACTCTTATAGCATATAAAACAAGTATCTTAATTTCTAAGTCTCTTGAAACAGATTTCTTAGGAGTGTAGCATTAGATGTCTTTTTCCCTCCTCCTTTAAAATTACCTTTGGTCATCAGCCACGTTCTGGCTGCTGTTGAGGACAATCCTCCACAGGTCAGAGGCTATGAGCTCCTTCTGATCGTTCACAAGGCTGATACTGGGCAGCTGCAGATCACAGACTTTGCTTTCTGATAGACTGAATTCCCGGAATGCAACAAATGATTTCTGAAGCTCATCCCAGTACTCCAAGCTGCAAGGAACCTGTGATAAAAGGGAGAAGGCATAATTACATTATGCTTGATTGCAAATATAATGCATTTTAATCCATATGCTTGAAGTGTAAAAGTAATTAAACTAAATAAAAGTAAATGGTCATACAGAAAATCTTAACTGTAACCATTACTCAGATCTTGTGCTGTCTTGACTTAAATGAAAATGTTTTCAGAACATCATTGCAGACTAACACTTCCAACTTTCTCTTCCTCTGTACAAAAATAGCTGCTTGCTCCACAGGAAACCATGAATAACAAAGACAATTAATCTAAACATTATTTGTATTATGCAGCCAAAAAATCCATCAGATGTCTACACATCATGGTATCAGTGGTATCAGACATTCTAGTCAACGTTAATTCTTTTTCAACTCATTTTTGTTTTATTACTTAACAAAATTTAAGTTTATTAAAATAATCAATGATGCAGAGAAGAAAATTATAATAGACAACACAACACACTGTGGTGGATCAACACATTGCTAAAAATCCTGGGTGAAATAATGAAGCACTTGTATGCATATGATCTTTTCTTTCAAGGGCTATTTAGACAAATAAAGGCAAATTAAACTGAATAAATACATAGTGGCTTTTGTTTAATAACATCCCTAAATATAAGACTGTAAATAATTCACTTGGATTATTATGCCAACTCAGTCAGCTATGAAGATTTTAGAATTAAGATACAGAAATTCACAGGTATGGCAGTTGCACATGCTGAAGAATTACTAAAAGTCAAACTGACATAAAGCAAATAGAAAGAAAAAATTGCAAATGTTTCTGTTATTACCTGTTTCATCCCTGTGTATAGACAGACATACATAAATAACCAGGAAAAAAAGCAAGAATGTGGCAGAGATGCAAGTAAATTTAGAAAAGTTTTTGTAAGCATTCTTCCTTGTTATTCAGTAAAGATTATAACGCAGATGGAGATGACAGTAAGCTGATTAATTAACAGGAATGAAGGTTAAGAAGGAAAATTCAGGGAGCTCAGTGGTTCAAGCTGGGGAGGGCAAAGGAACGTAAATAATCACCAAAGAATTCTGGAGGAATTAACATGTGGAACCACAGAGCCTGGAAGGTGGATTTTAACTACATCTGTCAAGCCACAATGATATGTGAAGACCGAAAAAAGCAACCACAGCCACTAAAATTTTTTTAGTTCAAGATGTAGGACAAAAAAAATAAACCTGAAACTGTCAGTAAACCTCTGATGCCAGTAATATGTGTGACACAGAGTACCACAGCAGTGTCAATCAGGAGAGCTGATTTAATTCTGAAGATTAGAGTGTGAGAAAAAGGGACTGATTTAACATCAAAACACACATGTCATGTGTGTAAAGACAGTAACACATTTTTTTATAACCTGCATATTCAATTGGAAAGGGTGAAGACCTGAAAATGTCAGCTGGGAAAATGTGAGGCAATATGATAAAGCCTGGAAAAAGCTTGAGAGACATCAGGTGAGATATTTCCAAAAGTGAGGGACAAATATTAATTGATTTGTGTAAGACATCAACGGAGACTCATCTGGAGCATGTCACCTTTCCAACTCTTCATCTTAAAACTGTATTAACTCTTGCTGTGGAGAGTTGAAGACTAAATGAAATTAAACAACAGGAACATAATTGTTCTATCCAGACATCTCAGGAAAGAAACATTTAATAGAAGAAAGGTTTATAAAAATTTTGTGCCAAAATTGAGTTGCCCTATGAATAAAGTATAAGGCTAGAAACTGCAGAAAAAGATGGGGATGTGCAAGGACAGCCTTGGTGCTCATGAGAGCTGCTTTTAAAAGCTTGATTTGTTAATTAGATGGAGAATATAACAAGCATTGCCTCAATGGGAGAAGACTGGGCTTGATGACCCAGAAAACATCTTTCTTGGTTCTCTGTTGCTAACTGTACAACAATGCTGTGCACAACAACAGCAGCAATAAGAAGTAACATGTTAAATTTGTGGCCATATTTCAAAGTCACACTAAAGTGATTCTTTCTGCTCTCAGGGTCACTATACTTTCAGATTTTTTTCAGAGCTTCTCAGAGTTAAATTATTTGAATATATAACGCCTGTGGACAAACACTCAAGACTGCTACACTACCACAGCAATGCTCCTAGCCTCCAATTATGGATACATTGGATACACCCAAAGAACTCCCCTAGGTTAACTAGGAACACATAAAGAGCATCTTCCATCATCTGCTGTCTTTTACACTATACTGTGGAGCCATTCACACTCACATACTTCTGTTTTTAAACCTTCACAATCTCCACTGGTGATAAAACGCTGGAGTTAAGTTAAATACTGTAATACTTGGCATATTTCCTATAGCATGAAGTCTTGGAATTACATAATTATAAAAGGATCTGTTTCATTTCTGACAAAAGGCTGCAGCCTTTCATGGTTGCATAGATACTTTACATACAGCAGAATTTATTTCTGCATACTTTTAAAACTCAGTCCCTAAAATACCTTGACATTCTTTTAGGAACCTGAATAAATATATTTGAATACTTGGTTTGGTCTTGTGCTTCCAAATGTTTATCAAAATCTGAATTACTTTTTCTTATCAATGTTTTTGAGTGATATGTCTGCAATGAAAGTCCCACAAAGCTATCATACGTAGCATATTTATTTCTCTTAGATTGCATCTCAAAACAAAACTCTTTCCTTAATGAGAATCTCACAAAATTGGATTAGAATAGAAAGTAATGGGTGTTTTAAAAGAAGCTAAACAAGGTGATGAATTCTATTCCCACTAAGATTAATGAGGTGGAAGAAGCAGTTCATGAGTATAGTTTAGATAATTTTTTTAGTGGCACTACAATATAAAAAACTCCCAAACTATCAGTAAGGATAGAGGAAAATAATATAGAGAGATTGAAAATAAAGATTCAAAATAAAGGCAGAGCAAAACCTGAAAAGCCTAAAGTGGATTTCACACATCCTGTTTAACAAAAAACAAACAAAAAGGTACTTCATTATTTCCACCCACTCAGTAGGTGGTAGATCTATCAAAACTCCTCTCGAGGAAAAGATGGCAAAGTAAAATGATGAGAACAATTATGCCACAAAGAAGTAATAATTCATAACTTGTCTTCAGGCTGTGGTCTGTGGTATAAACTAACAAAGTGGAAGTTTCATCTGAGCATAAGGAACAACTTCTTTATTGTGTGGGTGACTCAGAGAGATTGTAGAGTTCCCCTGGAGATGTTCAAGGAGCACCTGGATGCAATCCTGTGCCAGGTCCTCTGGGTTACCCTTCTTGAATAGGGAGGTTGGACCAGAGGATCCACTGTGGACTCTTCCAGCCATACCCATTCTGTTATTCTGCATCCACAACATCTAAAGCGAATTATGAAAAATTTGGAAAGGCACAGGAACGAGCGCTGAACTCAGCAGTATGAGTAGCCAGAAAAAACATCACTGAACAGTTAATACACACTGGTCAGCAAGTAGAAGAGATTATTCTTTATTTTGTTTAAATTTTTTTCTAATTATGTTGTGGTATGCCAAGAAATCTACCAGACCAAGAGACAGTATGCTTCAAAGTGTCATCTGCACAGTAGAGATAAGAAATCAGGGACACACATTCTGCAATTGCCTATACAAAATACAGCTCATGCTTTAGAACTACACAAACTGTAAGCTTTCTAGTTTGAAACTTGCAAAAGACTTAGTTGACTTAGAATCTTTGATTTCTACATATCTAGCTTTATTTTTTCTAGGGGGTTTATTACTAATGCCTGATCTGGATAAGTTTAAGGAAAGATGGTAGCTCTGGGCAATATCAGCTGCCAAAAATAATAGTTGTGAAAGCCTGAAAAGGGGTTATAATGCCAGAACTGAGTCATTAGCAGTGGGAATAAGTGAACTAGCTGCAACAAAAAAAATTCCCCACATGTCAAATGAAGTATGGTGCTTTTACCTTAAAATATTTGAATAAAACCTAAGTTATAATTCATGTAATTGTTACTTCTTAAGACAATGTGATCACAAAACACAAACAAAGCATATTTAATTTTTTTGCTAAACAGCAAGCTTGGTTCTCCAGCAGACATTTCTCTGCAGCCTTTTGTCTTCTTCCATAGCTCTCCAAGACAGTTTGAATTCCAGTGATTGTATTCACCTGTCACTTAAGTGTGCATAGAAGTATTATTTAAGCATGAGCTCAGATTTAACCAAGAATCTCCAAGCTCTGTTTTGCAAGAAAACCACACACTGTGGCAAACACACTTATTTAGAAGGATGATTATGGCAATAGGGAGCAAAACCGCAATCAAATGCTTTATTTTTCAGCAGCATCTTTGTTTAACAACAGAGATTAGAAGCAGAAATGAAAAGCTGTATGAAACAGCCTAAACTCTAAGCAGAGAAATTGAAGGCTGCTCCTTTTTCTCTTTACTGCTGTGAACGATAGACAGTGGGGATCTGAAAATGGCATGGCAGTGTTTGGAAGAAGGAAAATGGTGTATTGGCAAAGTACATGACACAAACAAACAACTGTTCAGAAATAGCTGCCTTGGAGCAAAAATATTTATAATTAGAAGACAGCAGATTCCTGTTTTCTTTGAATCTTGTTTCACTCTATTTTAAAATGAAAATTTTCATGGATATTACACAAACACATGAAAAACATCTCTGATTTGAGCAGAGACGAAATTTCCAACATACACATCTGTCTCTCAAAAAAAAAAAAAAAAGGGCCAAACAATGAGAAACCTGAAAATCCCCTTAAAGCCCTGCATCCTTCTAGTAATTTTCTTCACACTTGTTAACCTATCAGCAAGACAGTATAATGTCAGTAATCAACATGAAGTACTCCCACTAAAGCACTACAATGTGATTGTGTTTTTTCTTATTCTTCATATATTCTGTCACACATTATCAGGACCAGAATAATTTAATTCCTACTTGGAAACTAGGGGGTCAAGAAATGCTACACAGTCTGTTAATGCTTTGTTATTAATTTCATCATTTTGTGTTTTACAGATACTCCTTATTCGCACCTGTGATTATGTGTAATATAAAAAAAAATAAAGACTTGATAGAGAGATGAGTGTTGACCCATAAGTGCTTTTTAAAGAATTTCAAGATCACAACATGCTTCTATATTTCCCTGTGAACTGATGTTATCCTCCTAGCTTCAGACTACTTGGCTAATTTGGACTTGAAAAGTGCTGGGTGCACACCACTCATCTGGCTACAGGTACACTTCTACAGCTGAGCAGAGAGGCAACATCAGTGGACTTCCACAATCTGCCACGTTACCATAAATGACCATACCTATTATTCAATATACATTTTGTCAGAATGCTAACAGACATGGCCATAATTTCCAACTAGAAGAGAAATAATTAAAATATCTCCATTTCTTAACTAATCTCATATTTTTCATTAACATCTATTTTTTCTGTAGGAAAAAGCTACAGGCATCAGCTTACTTTGAGGTTGTTGAATGAAGGCTGTATAAAAGTATTATGCCTTAATACTTAAATACTGAAGCATATGATTTTAAAACTCAGTATAAAAAAAGAACTCTAAAACTATATAGATGCAGATTTCTAAGGCTGCAAAATACTTCTTGTCCAGTTGAGAAAGAAAGACAGATATTAACAGCTGGATTACAGGATGTGCCTAATGTTTCTTTCAGTGATGCTTCCTTTTGATTGATGTATTTGCTAGAAAAGAAGCTTTTACAGAAGATATATTCATTTTTAGAATCTCAGTCCCTCAGATCGTGGGCGCTTCCTCTTGGAAATGAAGCTATTCTTGGTCCAGAAACAACTACTGTACAAAAAAGCGCACACAGAAGACAGGAAGCGCGTGTGTGTTTTATCTTCTCCAAGAGAGGCCACCTCAGTGAATGAGGCAGAACACAACATAAACGAGCACTCTGAGTCAGACACCAACCCATACTGAGATTTTGACTTCAGCTTCCTGAGCATGAATAAACTGATTGCTCTGTAATAAAGCTATTCTTTTATTATGATATTTTACTGGTTTAGGGCCAACTGTCTTAAAAATACAATTCTCTCATTAGGTGAACAGAAGTTGCAGTAGCAGGAAATAAAAAGTTTTATCCAGATTTTTATAAGGAAAAAAGTCTTGGCAATAACTACCAGGAACATTACTTTTAAATTTGATTTTGAAGTATTATTTATATAAAACTAGCAAAAGAACTCTGCAGAAAAATATAATATGTAGAAAACATGCCCAAAAGAAAAAGAATATTAAATAGAATAGAACTTTGTAATATGCCTGTTCACACAACATACACAATTCAATCTGACCAGTGGAACACCTACATTTTGGGCAAATGTAGGATTCTTCAAAATCCACATTCCTGTGTATCTTGTGTGATTGACAGTGCGAAATCATGCTACAAACCATTTGCCTGTTAGGTAATATTTTTTAACCTTCCTCAGAGCTAAGATAATATCACATCTACGTAGAAAACAGACTCTCCTGGCCCAGCTTCAGACCACCAATATCCCCATTTCATGACGGAAAAAACCAAACAACCAAACCACCAAAAAAAAAAAAAAAAAAAAAAAAAGATGTCTTACAGTGAGGTAAAAATACAGCCTTGTGTAAGTAATTTCAGGATCAGCAGTAGTACTAGGATTAAAATCATTAAGTTGTACAAAGTATTTGTTGTCCCACCCACCTCAGTCCCCTTTTTATTTTCATTACAGTTTTCTGTACTTTGACAGCAGTTTGAAGTGTTACATACCTGTATATTTCAGGCGGAAAAATTTTTACCACTATGGTACACTCTCAATTTTCAACACTGGAATAATCAGACACCCTAACTGGAGATGTTTTCAAAAATTGTCTCATATAATTTCTTCACAGAATTGTTCTCCTTCTCTTTGAATTTTTTTAAAATAAATTTTGTTCTAAAGCTAGGACATTTAAATTACAAATACTCACTCTAAAATTTAATATGCAGTATCTGCTTAATTAATTTTTTCCTTTATCTATAGTGAGGTCTTTGGCTGACTAATGAAAATAAGTACTATTTGGCTATCTGAGTAATAACATATACCATGGCTCTTTCAACTCCATTTAACATATATACTAATAGTCCTATTAGTATGTTTATTTCATTTTATTTAAATTTACATCTCTCCTGCAGTTTATAAAATAAATATCAAATAGAGTTGTAATAAAGATATGTGAAAGAAAACTCTTGTCTTCTGAGAAAAGTTGTTCTTTAAAAGTAGACAACTTCCTTTTAGCTGACTTTGGAAAAAAACTTCTATACATCTTCAACTAATAGAAGCTATAAAAATCCTTTTGTAATATTGGAACCAGTTGAGAAACCACAAGTATTCAAATGCAGGAAATCATGATTTTATAACATTTTAATGTGATCTACTCTTGGGAAACAAAGTTAACCAAGCCCTATTTCTCTACAGGAAATATTCCACTGTACAGTTGTAATACATTGTGGTGAGGGGTACAGCTGCAATTTTTTCACCTGTAATGCCCCACTGGTATTGTGGCTTACTGAATTGCATCAAGATTGCCTTCCTGTCCGGAAAGCCCTCTAAGTACAAACACGACTCTAAGCCCAGGTTTTATTTTCCCCTGGTATCAGAATATGGTAATTTAAGAGCCCTGAGAAATGCTTTTTAACCTTTTAGAAGAAATATGTAGCATTCTTTTATTAGGAACTATGTTCTTTGCCTTTTAAAAACAACATATGACCAACTTATCAATTTATCAGGCTAGGTTCAGCAGGTTCAGAGCAAATGCCCTGTGTGGTGGAGTAATGTAATCTGTCACAGATACTGACTTTTTTCATTATGGAAAAATTACTCTAAACACACTAACAGCTTTTTTAAAGAAAGTACAGAACAGCACTGGGCTGTATCTGAGATTTCTTGCCTTTTGCATAGCAAAAGTAACAGTATTTCTTTAATTTATTAGATCTTAGTGTATTGTTTCAAGTTTTAAGAAATGTAAGTATACAGATTGAAGTTCTTACATTAGTGACTCACCTACTTGCAACATTCTTTATTGTCTCTTTCTGATACAGGAACTATCTTCCACATTTCATTTAAGGTTTCTAATTTTCTAGGTTTCAGTATTTATTAATAATAAGAGCACTATGATGTAGTCGCCTCTGACCATTGAGATTAGCAGCCTATTAATACATAAAGTACCTTGTAATTTTCAGTATATGAGCTATTTTGACCTCATATTCTCACCACAGTAAAGCCTGACTCCTATAAGAAGTACCACAAAGTCAATGTACAGCCGGAAGGACTTGGGTTTGCAAAGTTTCATAAATCAGAGTCACAAAATCTGAAGAGTACGGAACACGAGGAGAGTGTAAATCTGTCATTAAGATAATCTGATGGTTTCATCAGTCCTCTGGCACCCGGTAGAATTTTTGCTGGCTCAGTAACCCCTAAGGGTAAATTTCACTGTGATGCACAGGCAAATTATGCACAACTTCCATTAACATTCCCAAAAAGTTACGCTTAACTCCCTGCAGACTGCACAGAAACTCCAGGACAAACGATACAGTCTCATCTTGATGCAGGGAACACTAAGATCACACAGCAAAATAATTAAGATTATACACACACAAACCAGTAACAAAATAGTAAAGTCTGAGATAATCCTACTCTCAGGCAAGGAAGTTCACAAATAACGTTTAAAGCTGGAATTCCCTAAGAAAACAGGCTGTGTTTCAACATCTGTTTAAGACTCCAACTTCCTTAGTTCCTATTTCCTTCCTTGCAAGAAAATGAAGACAATACTTATAATTAATAGCCAGAGTCTTAGCTTTGGAAAACATGTGCAAAACTCAGATTGGATAATTTTCTTGCCTGCAGATCATCTGAAGTGTAAGTGGCTCAAGCTACAAGCAAACCTACAGGCTGTTACACAGACCAGCTGTTTACATTATGACCTGCACCCATTTTTGCACTCATGCACAAACAGAAACACTGGGTCTACTGTGGAGAAAGAGGTTCCCTACATTAGAGTAAGTGGCATTTGTTATGCTTCTAGTTTATGATCAGATATGTTCAATAATTGTTTCTTTCCAAGCTTGTTGCAACTCTTCACAAAGTGGAGAAATAATAAAAACACTATAAATCTTTATATAGTACTAGTATGACTATGACAGTAATTTCGAATAACATCCAAAGGTAGAATTAACAAGAAATTTGTCTGCTTTAAAAAGCAGACAAAACACCAAATTTGCCTTCTGAGCAATTCACAGCAGCCAGATAAATTATTTCTCCATCCATCTAAAAAGTCTCATTATTTGAAGACAGTACTGAACTGCACGGCAGTAGATTCAATAACCTGCAAACCAACAGGTTTATCAAGAAACATGATTGAACTTTATGGCTTATTATCTAGTAACACCATGAATTTAAATCACTACCTGTCACACACAAATCATCTGGATTTCCAAAATAGTTGTTGCTTTGGGAATATAAGAAATAAATCAAAAATTTGTGGTTTCCCAGAAAGAACTTTTCCCAGACTCTCAAATGCCCAGCTGAATATTGTAGCCCCAACAGGGAATGAAAAGTAAAGAGGAAGCAGAGTCAGCCAAAAATGAGGTATTCTCTGTTAAAAGGAAAAATGAATGTCTTTGACATTGATCATAATTCTTTTCCTGTTGACTGTCATGTCAAATCCTTCCTGGAATAATGACTTACAGTAGGTCTAATGTCAGTCATTCTTAAGCCCATGCTTCCTTAAGCCACTGTTTAAAGAGCCACAAGGTGTTAGAAAATTACTATTTATTGGCTGACAGTGTTGAAAAAATCAGATTCCAGACTAGCAAGTTTGCAAATGCTTTTCTTTACATAGCACATGCAGGTAAGGCAATGCAACCGACAATTTTTTGAATCCCTGCCTTTTGAAGTTGGAAATATTTTATGTTCTCCTAAAAGAGATTTCACCACCTTTGGAAATGCTCCGTGTGAATTTTACCACAGTGGTTTTATTTATGTAGTCTTTCCTTATTAAATCCCAGTTAAGCCCTTGCAACCTCAGAACTATACTCTGCCCTAAAATATTCTTTAGTAGACCTTGATATTTCATTAATTTAATCACCACTTTCCTAAACTGTGCTCTGTATCTTAGGACACTTTATAAAGAATAAAGGCCAAAAAAGGAGACCTCAGCACACATTCATCTTTTCATCAGCTGTTACAATGCTGACTACACTTGCATGCAATAAGAATCCTGGCAGGTACACAAGGGAAACATCCTCAAATACAAAAACCTGTCAGGGTTATAGTTCAGCAGATATTTTATTTTAACTTCATATGGAGAAATGAGCAAATGCTGTAGTTTATCTTTCTTTTGTTTAACAGCTTGCATCTCCCACTGGATGACAATCCAGGAGAAATAATTTTAGGTCTGTGTTAGTGATGCATCTTAAATCAGAAAACTCAGAATTTGGAACACTAAACATTGTATGATTACTTTGATTAGATAAATCTGTTTTTCTTCCTCTTTTAAATCCATGCCACTTGAGTAAATACTCGTGACAATACATAGCTTTTGTCTGAGATATGGGGCAGTGCCAGCAACATCCCTCATTGGAAAGATAACTCTGCAATGGAATGACAATAAATGAGAATCTCTGTAAAAGGTTTACTAGATAAAACAGGTCTCCAGCTGTACAGGAGATAATTTGTGTGTCCTGTTCACCTGCCGGCACAGAAAAGCAGAGTATTTCCCTGATGACATATGAACTGTTTTCCTACCTTGGTGAGCCCCTCCCGGTCTTTGCTCTCTCCCCTGCCAACCTAAACCTGTCAACCTTGTTCTTGGTAAAGATAAATGATATAAAAATACAACCCAGATTACATCAGAAAAGTATAACAACATCATAGGCAAAGATAAACATAAATCTGGGTTCTTAAGACTGCAGAAAGACACAGGAAGACTGGGGAAATTTGACACACAGTGCAAGTACAGTTCTAACCAGAGCACAAATATTCAATAGAACTTTCTTTGAGGTTAAATATTTAAATGTAGCTTCATATTGTATCTGCAATCTGTGAAAGTCACTACTGAATCAGTAACGGATTTTTTCCCTCACTTTTTTTCCTGCTTTCCTGTTTCTGCATTTTAAAAATATCACAGAAATGAAGATGACCTGTCCTTTCTCAGATATGGATCTGACAGATTCAGGGAACTGTACAAGTACAATTGAATTTGGCATCACACAACAGTTCAGAAATACTTTGTTATAGGCCCTTTGTTATGAATTAGAATATATTCTTCAATTACTCTTTATGTTCTGGGACAGTGGAATTATCTGCAACTATTGTCTGGAATCAGAAATTGCTCTTTCAAGGCAACCAGAACAATCAGGATGGAGGAAATTTCCACAAATTCTCTTTCAACTGTCCTAGTAGCCAGATCAAGCCAATGTCCTCATCGTTTAGGAGATGAAGGGAGACACTATGAAGCCCTTACTCTGAAATTAAGACTGTCCAGCCCATTCTCGTTCCTAAAGATGCTCACGTGTCTTCTACAATTCTGGTATTTCTGCAGGAGACATTTCGACATACATTCTGAACCAAAATCTGCTTGAAGGCGATTACACTGTTTTAAAGTTCTTGGTGAAAGACATTTCATAGTCAGATTTTATAGGAATGAGAAACATCACTGTCAACATATTCCAACTTTAGCTGCCACACCACAAGACCATCACAGAGCAAACAGAAGACCTTCGCCCTGTAATGATGAGCTGGTTGCCTTACAGAATCTAGTTTAATGTTAAACTGGGAAACTGTGGCATGCCTTAATTCTTCACATGTGAATACTAGCTGAGACAAATTTATAAACACCTGCACAGTTTTTATTAGAGAAATTATCTGCACATGAGAGTGACCTAAATGTAGCAGTAACTAAATTTCTGGAGCAAGATCAGTAGTTTTTTTCTTTCTGTTTTTGTGTACATAAACAAAGATATACATGTCTTTCTTCAAGCACAGAATAAAATAGGCTTTTGAAGTTGCTCATCTGCATATCTTTAACCATAAAACTTCCTCTTACCAGCAGTCTACTTGAATGATCATCTGCTAAATGGAAAAAGTCTCAGAGAGCATCCTTTTTTATGACTTATCAATATATAAAACTTCAATATTTAAAAATAATGGAATTGCTACTTCATCTTGCTTTTTACCTTTTGAATAACTTTTGTGAAAACTTTCCAAGTTTGGACTTACCTCAGATACTTTCAACTTCCGCAAAGAAATACAATCCTGATGAAATTTCTTGTAATTTGATCTAGGATTCTCACTTCCTTCAAACAATTAGATCCAAATTCTATTTCAAATTGCTAAAGAAATGCCACATGGTATGCCATGGCAGAGATATCAGTTATTCCTGTTCCCTCCACAAATAAAAGCAACAATGTTTGGACTGTAAAAACAAAGTATTAGAAACCTGACCAGTGAAACTGCTTACCTTTGCAACAACACAAGGTAAAGCATGAGAAAACAGCTCTTGGGGAAATTTAGAAATAGCAGCAAAGTAAGGTTCAACAGAAACAATATAGTTCATATCAGCTCTTATAATGTGAAACTGGTCTCTATCCTTTGGCTGCACCAGATAACATGTACCTTCAATATTTAGAAAAATTCTCTTTATGGTGAAGCTTTTGCAAGTTCCAGGAATTTGAATAATAACTATAAAAACAGAGTTCTAAAAGCCACCCATGATTAAAATGTTATGCTGAAAGTTTAACAAAGACAGAAAGCTAGATTAAATGTCATAGCAACTTAGAAAGAAAGAACTTGCAACTGGAAAACTTTGAATTCAAGACAAACTACAGAAGGGCACCTTTGACTAAATCTTTGTGAAGTAGAGGATTAAGGGAGACTGGTAACACAGCTGGGGACATTATGGGTCCTTCTTGCATTTGAACATATACACAATCCTAGGAAAGTTTAATAAGTATATTTTAATACATAGCTTGGTATCATTATTGTCTTTAAATTTAGATCCTTTTTTTTCAAAAAAGCTTAAGTCTTTGGCTTGCAGATGTTTTTCTAATGTTTCATTTCAAGAACTGAATAAGATAAACGTTGTTTTATCTTTTTTCTCTTTGTATTTAATGAATTTTCCTATGCACTAAATCTGCACTATATTAATTAGCATCTATCCATACAGGGAAAAAGTGCAGCTGATGAAAGACCTCATGATTAACTTAAATTAGTATTTGAAGTTTGATATGAGTATTTGGTAAGTGCAACTTACCTAAAGAAATTAAAAATTGACTCTGTATTATTTATTCCACCCACATACCTCTGTTAGAGCAATAAAAAAATGCACACTGTCCATGTTTTAAATGGCTTTTCATCAGATGTATGGCCATTTCTGGAAAATGTGATAAATCACCACCTTGAGCCAGGCAACAATTACTGCCATAATTAATGGCCTACAACCAAAGTGTGGATCTTCCTGTAGGCATTTCTGCACATCATGTGTCCAAAGCAGAATTTTTGATTAGATGTTCTCTAATTTGGCTGATATCTTTGTATTTTCTTTTGTGGCAGAAATCTGAAAAATTACATAAACACCAGTAGAAGCTGACAGAACCTGATCACTGGTAGCTGAGTGCTTCTGACTCTCTGAGACAATCATAGTGAATTGGACCTCTTCTCTAGCCTGTTGCATGGAAGCACAAAGCAGAACTTGTGTGCTACTGAAAGTCCAGCTGTGTTTGCCCACTTGAAGAAGAACTGATATTCCCCTTGGACAGGGTCATACTATTCCACAAGCACATACATAATGTTCATGATGTCTGTTATTTATAATAATGTATTTATAAACCAAAACCTTGGTGTGCTGTGCTCCAAAAATACCAGCCTGAAAGAAGGCAAAATGCTGGCTTTCATAGCAACCTAATAGGGTCATCAAGACAGCCTACAATAGCACAATCTTGATCTTTGATTCAAACCTCATGCCAAGTGGAGCTGATTTTTTTCCATTTAATTTTAATTTTCAAGTAACTGAAAGAAGCTGACTTGTGGCTGTCTAGAGGGCAAAGAAATTGGCAGGACACTTACATGATCTCACCAACAGTATGTGCATGGTAATAACATTATACCATTTATCTGAGGAAGATTATCCTACTTATTCGTAACTCAAAGCATATTGGTGAATAATTCAATTTTAAAAGCAATTTTTACCATCACAGCAATAATGAAATATAATTCAACCATTTGGAACAAATAGGAAGAACTGAGAAATATTTATTTCCCTTGACTCACAACACTATTCTGATTGACAAACAGATTGAAATTAACAAAAAAATAATGACAGGTCCAATTTGTAATACAAAAGGGAAATGGAGATTACCAGAATTAAAATTGAGCTAAAATCAAAATATGTATGCAAGGAATAAGTGAAGGTAAAAAGAATTACACTAGACAGGAGAAAATGTAATGACCCAATTGCATACATGAGAAAGCAAAAAATTCCAGCACATTAAGGATCAGTGTAATTTTGAGGTATGGTCTATTTTGGGGGCATAGAGACTGCAGCACTCAGCCTTCCTTCAAAGAGACGTTCCATGATCTCACACAGTCAAACTGCACCGTTCACTTCAACCCTCTCAAGGTAAAATGAGAGAAAACAGATGCTCTCCCTCTGCCCTGTGGAAGAAGGAGCAGTACAGCCTTCTGCCATCACAGAAACAGGATAGGCAGATTGGAGATTTTACTTCAATGATTCCACTGGATCTTGGAAATTTCAGACCAAGTCTTTCCTCACATGTTTCAGTTTCAAACCAAATGAAGTCTTTAAGTAAAGACTGATGGATCTGTATGTTCACAAACTAAAACTGATAAACTTGGCTATAGCTTATTATGCAACATAAAAACTTCAGAGGTAATTGGGTAAAAAGTTTACACAAGTAGTTTTGAAACTAAAGATATGCTCAAGCTGTGCAATGTACCTCATATTGGTTTTATAGAGCTCCTGACACTTGCTTTGTGCTCGCTTTTAATAAATCTGAGTTTGAAAAATTTCACTTTACAGCAGTAACGTTTTCATTTGTTACTGAAAGTAGAAAACTCATTACCCACCTGAAGAACATCTCCAAGGTCAGCAGTGCTAATATCTGGGTCTTCAGTGGTGTTAAAAGGAACAGGGTTAATTCTTACAAGTGTGAGCACTCTGGGTTCTGGATATCTCCATAGCATCATTCCTGGACTATCCTCAGTTTCATTGTAAAACACAACTTCATAGGCACTGGGCAGCTTTTGTCCTTCTGTCAAATGAAAGAAAGCTATAATCTGTTATACAATTTCAAGAAAGAAACATGCTGGTTTATGAAACCAAAGCGATTAAAAAGAAATCCCTCGGGATCAAAAGGAGAGAAAATAAAAAAGCAATTTCCCTGACTTCTAAAACATTATAGCTTAATGGAAAAAAATCAAAAAACTATTTTAAAGTATTTTTTTTTAAATTCTAGCAGATGTCTTTTCAACTGCATTTTCAAAAAATATAAAGTTATTCATTGTAAGAGGCAAGTAATGTCTAATAGGTTACTACTGTTTTTAGTTTATAATTGAGAAAACAGAAAGAAAAAAAAATAAAGAAAAAAGAGAGCCAAAATTATATCCTTCTAACCTGCATCCTGTATATACTGGAACAGGCCTGTTCTCAGATCATCTGAGGTATGTTCAGTTTTTGAGGCCTGATTCCTTTCCGCAGAAAAACAAGTGGGGTATTTATGTTCAGGTATCAATGTCTCTACACCGCCCTTTTTAGTCAGGTATTGCCACAGAAGCTCCTGGAGAAGAACTAAACAGTTCAAATGCTCTTGACCCCAGAAAACCTTTAAAAAGAAAAAAAAAAAAAAAGGGAGAGAGAAAAAATGAGAAAATCACATACAAATATTCAGCCATTTTTGAAGGGAAAAACACCTCCCCAAAGCAACAGGAACTTTAGACAGCTTTGAGTTTGCTCTACTTACACCTTAGTTACTTGCAAGCATTCCTAATACTAAAATAAAGAAGAGAAGCAGCAAAATATCTTTACAAACCATTTGTAAAATATGTTCATTACCTGAAGGAAAACTTTAATTCCTACCATTTAACAATTCATAGTGATGCTGCCTGGAAGACCACAGATCTTAAAAGTTATATTCAAGAACTGTACGTAATGCTAGGACTGGTCACAGGTTTCTCAGTTTGAGACATGACAAAACCCCTTAAAGGTACAAAGTTTTAACTCTTCAAAGAACTTGTTGCTCCAAAACTGGAATTCTGGAATACATTTAAAACTAAGTGACAGAGCAAAGAATGTGATGCAGAAGACATGAAAGATCATCTTAAGCACAAAATTGAAGCATATGAATTGGGTGCTCTGCAAGTCCCCTAAGTGAGGTTAAAAAGTTAAAAGTTTTCTGAAGTTTAAAACAGAAATACAGAAAAATATCTAATAAAATTTGGCATGCAAAAGTCAAGAAGATCCACACATTTTGTAGCAACATTAAAGGCAAGAAGGCATTTCTCCCAGCTTTGACAAGCATTTCTGCTTTCTTAAATCAAGCTCCTGTTTGAGAGAATTGTATTAATGGGGACAAGTCCTTTAGACTTTATGTGCAAGAAGGCCTTGAAGCAACATGGAAGACAAAAAGCAATTAATATAGAAATTAGACTTGGAACCAGTGTGGGATGAAATCAAAATCCCCAGACAGTAACTTAAAAGTCCACGGTAAGGGTGTGAGTAAAGTAAACAAGTCAGGTGTGCACATTGTGCAAATTTTACAATGGGGGGACACCAATTTTCAAATGTGAAAAAAAAATCAAAAGATACTTAAAGGGAGTGTAGTATAGCTGCCAAGAAGGCAGGTTTTTTACTGCTCTGCATCTACAAGCCCACAGAATAAACCAAGACCCTTTTGAAACACAGCCACAGACAGTCCTGAGCTAAACATTCCCAGGCAAGCCAGGTCATCCCCTGAATTTAGTGCATCTCCACTATGGTTTCTACAGCACTTCTGGTCTCAGGGCCCCACACCTACTCTAGCACCACCTCAAAGGAGCTCTCTGTTACCTTAAGCCAATCTGAGAGGCTTTTTCTCCCTCACAGTTTTATTATTTCATTTGTAGGCAGCTGGGAACTCCAGGGCATGGAACTCCTACTACAATATTCAGAGATGAGGCACTCATCTCTGAATGATAAAATATGATTTTACATAAACTCTCAAGGTTCTGCTGCAATACAAATTAACAATGATAGATGAGGTCATGTTTAGAGCTGGTAAAATCATTAGCCATAAATAAATTAATTTGAAACAGAACTGCTAATGATTTTGTCAGAATTCTTCAATCTATTTTGCCAGACCAAACAATTCTCTTCTGCAAAAGCTAATTGTCCCTAATTATACTCTAATAATAAATGGCTTTCTGAGATTTACAGATTTTTTTTTTGATACTTGTCAAATCCCAAAATTTTGGGGAAAAAAAAGTGCATTTTATTTTCAACACAGAGGTAGTCAGCCAAGTACCTGTGAAAAATATAAAAAAAGGAGCAAAGAAACAAATTGATTTATTTATTCATTAAAATGTTTCTAAATTCATTAAATTTTCTTCTAAATTTGTATTATCTGATTAACCCTATTTCCAACACTGTGGTTCTAAGACCTTCTAATGCTAATTCTGGGAAAAAAACTTAATGACATGATTAAATGTCAAAATTTCCTTTTTCTATTTTATAAACTTGATTTATGTATTTATTTTAAAACATTTGGTGTGTATATAGATACTACAATAAAAATAATTAAAACAAGACGTATCTTATAGCCTACTTGTTTAAGCCCCAAAGAATCTATTTTTTCATTTCAAGAACTCCCATGCTTCCTGGACTGATTTCAAGTTGTGGGCACTTCCAAAAACGAGAGGATAGCATGGAAAACTGAGTATTAATTGCTACAAACAACAGTTTGCAATTACTCCCCTGAGAAATTCGTGTAAGTTTAGAAAGAAAGGATATGTACTTCTTAAGGCTACCCCCAGGCATTACAGACACATAGATCATGGACAGACAAACACACATCCATCAGAACAGGACCTTAGATATTAAGTGTTAGTAATTTGATCCAGCAGTTTTAAGGAACACACACATACAGCTAAAATACAGGGGTTAAGCAGTATTTAGAAAAAATAAATAAATCAAAAACAAAACCACTGCACACAATTTTTCAATCAAAAGTTTACTTGAAAGAGTAGATACTTATTTTATAAGGTAAAATAAAAACCACCCAAATCCAACATGCAAAAGTCCCCAACCTAGTGACCGGCTGTAGGATGCAAAGGCTTTCATGCAATTTATTTATGAAAACTCAATCAATCCAAAGCCAGTCCAGCTCAACAGCACGACTATAAACATCTTATACAGACCTGCAGCAGTCCTCCTCTGAAGTCAATGTAGATTTTTGGAACAGATTGCTCTGGGCCAGGATCACCACTGTGCTTACACCACTTGGCTTCCACATTAACAGAGCAGCTAAAAGGGCCTATCAGAGATTTCGCTCTTTCTTTGAGACTTGTTTTAAGTAAGAAATCTTTTATGTCAAGGACTAAAGATGATCCATGGATTCCTAAAAGAAGAGAGAGAAATTTTATCCCAGTGGCAGTTACTCTCCCAACATTTTTGTGCTTATTTCCTGAAGTCACTTTATCATGAGCCTGGGGACCACTGCCCACAAGCCATTACTCACACAAGTAGTCCCACTAATTTTCATGGAAATACTTGTGTGGACAATCACACTCCTCTCCAAGCAAAGGCATCACAGCTGGGCAACAAGATCCGTAATTTTTTTTTAAATTTCCTGTTTCTTCCTTAGCTTGCTCTTCCTACACTATCAACCAAGCCTGATACCATGTTGTTGTTACAGAGCAGGTATGTCTCATCCGCATTCCTTATAAAGAACCATTTGCTAAAACATTACTTTTTGGATTCTGAGTATTTTAAGGTTTATTAAAAGAGTCATTTTTCATTAAATTATGATTTTTTTTTCAGAAAAGTCTATTAAGAACAAAAACAGCTGCTTCACTTGATTATATTTCAAACTGATAGGAAATAGCGATTTTGAGCAGTTCTCTGTTTTGTCCAGATTAATTACTATAACATAACACCTTGCTAGACTTACTCCTGCTACTTAGCAGGAGAAGAAGGGTACTGTTTGAATTCAAATAATTGAAAACAAATGCTTATCTCAAAATATATAATGCACATTTCCTGAGAAAAGAGCTTAAAGTTTTCATATCATAACCTTTTGAACTTTACATAGCTTCATAAAACCTAAAAATGATAATGACAGATTACATTTATGACAGAACTTACATACTCTCATTAAAGACACAAACATTTTGAGGATAGAAACATCATCTAGAAATATCCCAGCTCTTGTGAATTTAACTTACCGCAAATCACTCTTTAATAAAATAAACCATACCTAATATCTCTATTTCTTTTGTATATTTACATGGAAAGTACTACATCTGAGGTTGGCTTAACTTTTATCTCTTTTGGTGCTAATAACTGGACTCCACACCCTGAATGTTGGATGTCTCCCTACTTTATAACACACAGCTTATTTTTCTAATGAAACTAGACATTTACAAAAAGTAAAAGATTAAAAAAAACCCAAAAAACCAAACACCTAAGGCTTACACACAGGTGTTTCAAGGTACAGTTTCATTTTAGATTTTTATAACTTTGCTGGTAGAAAAATCCCCCAAAACACAACTCACTGTTTTGAGTCTACGCCGTAAAACTTCTCCTATGAATCTCTCCTAATATCAAAGGGAAAAATCTGTCTGCATCCTGGGGCTTACAGTTTCATAACATTAAGTACTATTTTTTTTGTAATGGAAGGAAATACATTGCATTTTTTTTTTTTTTAAACCACCAAACACTAGGAAGGTGGCCCAACAGTGCCCATAGTAATAATGGCACTGAATCGTGTCCAACCTGAGTAGGAACCACAAACCTAAATCACCTCTCCTTTGAGCTGCTGGAGTTTTGCAAGAATGATCAAGGGCTCAAACAAACCAATGTCCCATCAACAGGACTGATGTCACCGACTGGGAAAGGAGTTCTAGCTTCGGGGTTTTTTATTTAGGCTGGCTTCTGAAATCCTGCATCTGCTCCCAAGGGTAACGGCCTTATGGGACAGGTCTGTTCAAGGTGGTTTTTGACACAGAATTTCAGTGATAATCAAGAAAACTAATGTCAATACACACCAACACCCTGCTATGGTTAGTTATTTTAAGAGGCACTACAATATTTGGAAATTAATTTTTTTTCATATTATATATAGAATTTTGATTTTAAAGAGAATAAATTCTTGGTAACTATTGCTAAATTCTTCAATATAAAGAAATGTTCTTCCTACAGTTTTATTGGAATATGTGCCAAGTTGCAGAAATAACAAAAGGGGAAAAGGAATGCCAGAATACAAGTGGTTTTATTTATGTTTTCTTTCACTGGGATTACACTTGGAAGGATTATGCTTTGCAGTCTCTTTGTGTTGTCATCTCAGCTCCACAAAGTACAAAGAAAACACAATATCCAACAGCTTAGAAGCAGAACTGAGCATTCAGCACATAATACTGCTGGTTCAAAATCAGCAGTGCCTTTCTTAAATGCTTAGCAAACAATGAGAAATGAAGAAACAATTAAGAATAAGGAAGTGTTGGTTAGTTTTCAATACATGAAATATTACAAGACACATCCATGGATTGTGTCCTACAAATACCAGGAAATGCTCAGGAACTCAGTGAGAGATTTTAATTTTTCTTGCTGTGACCTAAATTGCTCTTGAGTAGACAAGAATCACACCCTCGTCCCTTCTAGCAGTTGTATCTCCATGTCCTTCCAGGGATGAAATGACTCAGTATAAAAAACACTGTTCACTCTTAAAAAAATGCAATGCAGAGAGCATTTAGACAAACTAGCATGGAGGGATGTTTTGAGGAAGCTTAAAGAAAACAAATGAAAACAAGTATGCATAAACCTTAAAAAGCAATAGTAAGTAAAGAGATCTCTGTGTCTGAGAGGAATTTCAATAGGATACTATTTCTATGGAAATCCTAAAAGTATATGTTCAGTCAGTGAAGTGCTTTCCCATGACTAAAGCAATCACTTCAGAAAAGTAATGATGCAAAATAATTTTCCTTTGGTTTTGCCTTCCCACACACTGTTTTCAGTTAGTCCTTCAATGCATCTCTCACAAACCTCTTTTGTAGAGGTCTCAGTTTAAATAGATTAAATCTAAGTTTCCATTTGAAGTGATCTTGAGATAGCAGCACAAAGAAGCAATATGTCTTCATAAATGATTGCTGTGACATGTAGAAGTTAACTTGTGCTGTTTGGATTATGGCTCATGAACACCAATGCACTTTTCAGTACGTGCAATAATTTACTTTTAGGAACAAATAGTTTCATGACTTTTAAAATACTCCTCCAAGAGACTAATAAATATGAAGCACTTGCTTTGGACAGTGTTTAAAAAATGCTGCCAGCCCTCCCCTGTCAGACTCTAGCCAGAAATACAAGAGCACCACAAAACACATCGACCCTAACAGAACAAAAGAGAACTTAGACCAAGCTTCTGTGTGCTATTGGAAGGATTACCTTTATAATGACATATGCACAAAAGGAACATCCAGGTATTTTTATATGGCTGGAAATAACATAGAAGGGTTAAAAATAGTTAGCTTATCACATTCAAGAAATACCTTGCTCCAAAATTAAATGTGGAGTTCATAACAGAACAGTGAAAAAAAAATTTACTTTGATTTTCTAACATCTTTCTTTTTTTAGTCAGTACATACTTGATTTATACTAAGATTTACAAAGACATGTCACAGAATCTGAGTATCCTAATACAGTTTTACACATAGCTAGATTAGGTTTTTTTATATAATTACGGTAGAGTTGCATTAGAAATTGTCAGTAATAGGAGGCTTCATCCTTGTTAAACTGCCATGTGTGCATAAATCTGTTTGTGTGAATAGAAAAAGAAGGATATCACCCATTTTAATAGATGCAGCAAATACGTAAAAACAATCCTTGCCTTACAGTAATGATCATTTAGGGTTTAAGCAATACACGTATTAAGAAAGAGCTCAGTTTGTTTTTCCTGGTTAACAAAGGGAAAGACAATGTTTTGACATAAACTATGGACTTTCTGTTTTCAAAACCATTTCAGTGCTGATATTTGAATCAAGTCCAAATGAAATGAGTAGAAATATAGAGGGAGCTTTTTTCCTATTATTCCCTGTGCATTTGCTCTTCCTTAACTGCAAATGCTGTTTGGTTCACTGCACTGTCACTTAATGCAATGCAGAGCATGATTTTAATTGGCAAACTTCAATAGGGGATAAGAGAATTAAGAAAATGAAAGCACATTTATTTTAACAAAGGTAGCAAATGGCACTGAACTGGCAACTAGCTCTCTTGAAAAGCCAGTAGCTTTGCTACAAACAATAGCACTATGAAGCAAACAGCTTTTCTGAGTTTGGGGCAGCTCAGGGGCAAGAGTGTGTCCCAGAGCACACAGATCCAGGCATGCTGGATCAAAGGCATGTGAGTGATGTGGTGTCACCACCACCAGCAGCCTGTTGAATGCATTCCCACCCAAGGGATTGTGGTGGGATCTTCCTCTGAGGGAAGAAGTCCAGGCTCTCCCATGGGTCCTCCATGTCTGGGTGGCAGAGATACAATCTTGGTGCTGAAGATCAATTAGCAAGTGGTTTTCCTTACTACCTTCTACTAAAGTGATAATCTGTGATATTTAGTTCTGAACATTCACTCTTCACATTTGTAATTTCAGTAGCTATGTTCAGACGGTCAGTGACATTAAGACAGCTATTAAAATGTAAATATATATGTATTATATCTAATATACTGGCACAACTATCTAATCCTTTCCTCTTAAGAGAACTGTAGATACATCACCTACTGAGTAGTGATACCACAGTTACAACGCTCTGTTGACAAGTATCTTTGACAAACCATCTTCTGAGAAGAAAGGGTAACAAAGCTGTGAAAATAATTACAGGGAAAATACTGCAGTTAATTTAAGAGCCAGCCAATTTACTCAAGTCTGGAAACAGCAGTAGCAACCAAGTGGTGAGGCACAGTAAAGAACAATTTTAAGAACAATTTTCCAGGAGAGATTTAGTTAACAATCCAGTGACCGCACTGGATTTCTCATTAGCATCGAGCTGAATCCTATGATGGTTCATTCTCCCCATGAGAACAATACCTACATGTTACCAATTAGCTATTCTTTAGTGAAAGAGAGTTTTTCAGCATTACATTGGGACACATATGGGCTCTGTAAAAACATGAGATGTGTAACACAGGGTAAACAGAAAGTAATGATCTTAAACAGGCCAAACCCTTGAATTCATCACTAATAAATGTCCCCATGCATTCAGCGGTACTGGCTGCTGGGAGCCTGTTTTCTTCAAGTACTTCAAACACTAAAATCCAGGAACATTTATTATTTTAATCCATTACAGGCAGTGGTTGATTTAACTTTATTGGTTGTGGTGGTGGTAGTAGTTATAGTAGGGGTAAAGCTATGTTCTTTTACACATCATTTCAAAAGGGCTTAATTATATTTTATAGCTCAGGCCAGGAATCCTGCTTGTTTTGTGTCTAACAAGGTTCAAATGGAGTTCAGGTCAGTGATGAATCAGAAGAGAAGTCAAAGATGGTTATCTATTTGAAATGAGCTCATCTCCCTTAAAGAATAATTGGGCAGGTACATCATGCTCATTACACTACAGCATACTAAACAAATGAAAAATCTCAATTCACTTGGTGATTTGGTAATTTTGGATTTTGTGATGCCTGATCACAGAGGCCATATTAAAGTTTAGATCCAAAGGGATTTTAATTGTTGGTCAAGGCTGTCCTTGGAGTACAGCAACTTAGAATTGTTTGTAAATTATTTTAAAGATCCATATTGCCTTATGTTATTCCAGTTAGGTGGGGAAAAATGCATAATATAAACCAACAAAAATAGTGTTCATTTTGCATCTGCAAGTCCAGCTTTCAGAAGTGGTGAGTATATTGATGTGCGTAGTACTTGGTTCTTTTATCATAAATATTTTATTTTTAGATACCACCAGGTTTCAGAAAAGCAACCAAACATTATTAGCCCAGCTGTACAAATGGACATGGGAATGTTCTTCAATAAAAAAAAAATTCTATGCATTTTCACATCTTAATTTTAGGTGGCTGGTTGAAAACATCAGTTTATTTTCAGGAGATAGCTGATATCTACAAATGTCACTGATCTTTAAAGTTGTAGATACCTAGCACAACTGAAAAATCAGACTCTGAATGGTTTCCCAGCAAATGAAGCATTACAAAATAGTGGATGTTACTCAGAATGTATCCCAATACAATCACCATAAAGTTGATTTAGAATTACAGCTTTGACATCTTGCTCCTCTGGCTCTACACTTGATTCTGTGAATTTTAACTGCTTAAGTAAACTAAATAATCCATGAACTAGAGAGTAACTTTTCTTTGTAAATAAACCATCCTGAAGATAGTGCCTGGCAGCAGCTGAGCTCTATTTGGGCCTCTATAGCCCAGTCACTTCTGCTTGTGGAATCCAAGGCTTGCCAGATACACCCAGGACACACAAACCAAACAGGTTGCCCTGCACTCTTGGGATGTGGCTCCTGAGGATCAAGGAGGGCCCAGGTCCTGGCTTATTCCAGTCTTCTCTTCAGTCCTTCCTCCTTTGTATACTTCTCTGTATTCCCATTTGTATCAGCATGGTCATCAAAGTGTACCTGTCCAATGAACCAGCTGAAGGAGTCAATCTTGTTGCAAACACTTCTTTTATTATTGGGCTAGTTTTCAGAGAAATGAGCACCCTGACTCAACCCAGTGATCAGCTACCTGAGTAACTGAGCTAGCACAAGGCAGCGTGTGGAAATGTGTGGCTACAATAACCTGAATTTCCTATGAAATTGCACCTTTTGTCTGGGTAGCAAGCTGGTGACTCCATCCCATAAAAATATTCTTGACACGGAAAAAGAAGAAACATGGCAGTGTATCAACAATTTAAACAGCTTAAGGAACTGGTCCCTAAGACTGGAAATAATGTCTAACCTCTGTTTTCTATACCTCACACTGAAAAATGAAGATTAAACTGGGAGAACATCACAGAAAGAATAAAATGTATAAAGAAAACATCCCACTTTCACTGTTATATCTATTTTCTCATTAATTTAAACAGACTACTAAATTGACTTCCATGTAAATACTGTATCACCTACTAGTGCCACATACAGAACTAGGATCCCACTATCAAAAGAAATTCCAGTCTCAAAAAATACGTAATTAATTTCACAATAAAAGCTAAAGAGATTAAATACGCAACCACATTTGTTCTGAATCACGTTTCATCTGAAATACTTTTAAGGCTGAATTACTCAGACAGCAAATGCAGTTCTACAAAATTAGTGCACACTGTCTTTTGAATAAACAACCTACAAGGAACTTTTTATTCTTTTTTTTACTCTCTGAAGTCGATGTGCTAGTTCATCAGTAGCAATTCTGAACCCTATTACAAAGTATCAGTAGGGAATCTGACCAGGATTAATAGTGGTACTCAGTCCTGGGATTAGATGGTGTCTTGTTTCATGGATTTTAGGCCATCTGTTCTTCCCTCCTACATTATACTCCTGCAGAACTATAAACGCACCTCCACCTCAGGGACTATAGAAAGGAATTAGAATTCTTCTGCTTTTCATTATCACAAGATTCAGTAACTCATTTCATTGTCAGGATAATCCCCTTTTACTCTTTCTTTTGCGCTTGCAGGATATGCCAAAATGACAAATAAAATCCCAGATGTTAGAGACCTGATGAGGTCTCCACCTTTCCCTGAGTGTTGGGTTTAAGCTACTTGGGACACGGTGTCAAATCTGACAGGACCCTGATGCCCACACCCAATATTCATTAAGGTTTGTTAGTGATTTGTATAGCTGTCTACAAGCTGCACTTCCACCTCAGTCCTCAGTGGCCATTTAAATATTTAGTTTGTCCTCTGGCTTTTACTGACAGAGAATTAATTTCCTATTGTTCAAGTGTTGGAAAGAGTTTATATTTCTTTCTAAAAGTAACAAACGCCTTCTGGGTGTTGTAAATGGCTTGTTACTGCTGCATATTATTTTAGGTAGTTATATCTAATTTAAAGTTTTATTTCCCATGGGCTAACTTGCATATCTGCAGCATCCAAAGTCTATGACAACGCCTTAGCAGAGTTTTCTCAAGGGAATTAGTTAACTCCAAATTGAAGTTTGGTCTTTGTGCTATACCAATTCATATCTGCATTTAATTTCTAAAAGTTCTGTAAAGTATCTCAAGTATGTAATTATTTTCAGGTTTAGTAAAAATACTTGCAATTATCATAGGCTTAACTAGTGTTTATTTTTTCCCCCTTATTTATATGCTAAAGTAATCATCTCTACATATGGGACAAAGGGCTGGGGAATTCTGCGTATGATCTTTGGAATATTTTATGTCCGTAACTCTCTCAGTTCAGACACTGAGCAGCACGACTTCCCTCCTGTGCCCAGCTGGAGTAAAATAAGGCTCCACTGAGAGGCTACAGGCTTCTTGCTGTCTTTCACTTTGGGGAAAGAGTGATCCTCAACTTCTCTTAATTTATCCACTCTTTTGGCAGGTAGGTAGTGCTAATTTCAACTACAAACCTAAACTAACTGAAATCCATATGTTTAGAACTGCATTCTATTTTCTAGTATTTCTTGCTAAATCTTATTTCAATTCTAATGCCCTGTGACAGTTAAGGAGTGAGTCACACACCTCAAGCATGGTGCCAAGTGATCTCAGGTCTCACTGGGTACATGGGAATCGAGCTCTAAGCATTTGTAGAAGATGCCATGTACTTTAGAGGACAAAAATCACTGAACCAGGTCTAAAAACAGTTCTTGGAGTTGGGGTTTTCATTAACAGTACAAATAATCCGCCAAGTTAAGTCTTTGGTATTTAAAAAATAGGTACAAGTTTTACCTTGTAACTCCAAGCCACAAAATATAAAATGACTAGAGATAATTGTTTAATTGAACATCAGTATGACAAAGCCCTACTCTTAAGAGCATCAGGATATGATGGCCTCTTTTAAACTAAAAAATGTTTGTTTTTTTTAAAAAGGGATTTTGGTTTATTATATTTTCTTTTTGTGCCACTACATTGCAACACAGTCTACAACAGTATTACTTTACTAAAAACAAAATACTGAACATTTAACCATAAGTACAGAGGGGAACATAAGTATTCTAACAGAACTAGTAACCACATTACTTCATGTTAATAGCAACAGTTAAAAGTAACTGTTGTACTAAAACCTGAAAAATGTCCAAAAAATGAAGTCCCTTGACACACTGAAGGTTTGGGGTAGTACAAAAGCACAGCAGGATATATAGAAATAGAGGTGTTTTAGTTTGATCCGATTTCAATGTGGGTGTTAAACACTTATCATTTATTTTTTTAGAAGTGAAATCATTCAACTAATTAGCCCCTCTATTTTTCAGAAGTTAAATTTTTTTAGTTTCGTAAGAAATGAAGAAAAATGAAATCAGAATGCCTTTTGTTTCCATGATTAAACCAGTAAAGTCTAGAGGGAAAACTGATAATTAAAAAAAAAAAAAGTCGGATAGCAAGCTTTCTTCTTAATTCCAGCTGAAAAGAAATGAAAGCAATACACAAGGTCATGCACTTTTATTTTCCCCCTATAAGGGAGGAAAAATGCCTACAATATATATTCTAGTGAGGTTTTTTTTTCTCAATAATTCCTAGCAAATAGGATTCCTTACAAAACAACTTCATCTCCTGTATTAAAACTCATCTGGAAAAGGGGTCGTTCACACTGTTTATAAAACACTGCCACATAAAACGTGTAAAAAACCATATTTCACTAAAAATAGCTTGCGTAAGTAAGGGATTAGAGTAGTTTCTACTGCTATAATTGTTCCTTTGTAGTTTTTTCCATGATGTTTTTGAACAGTGTTTTTAACTATGTTTATTAAAGTCAGCACATCAAAAAGGATCAAAGAGTAAGCTAGTGAGAACCAAAGAAACCCCAAGCGTATTGTGTTGTCTCACTGGGGAGTTATGCAGATTCAAGTAAACAAGTGCAAATTGTTGAGGTTTTAATGAAAATTTTCTACAATTATTGTATCTGAAGTCATTCTATATAATAACATCTGTACAGCAGATGGCCATACTGTACAAAAGGCAAGCAATGCTCCTTTTTCTTCCTCTGTTTTAACAGTACATCTGAGATGACTACTTTTGTCATTGCGCTTAGCTTGGTTCAGCAAATAATTCGTAAAATGCAGCTGCTGCAGATGGTCACAATAGTTATTTCACTGTAAAATCAAAGACACAGTGAAGTATTCACGTATTAGTTTCATTCTATTAAAAAAAACTCTTGACATTAACCCTGTTCAGCTCAAAAGGTGTATCTATAAAACCTTTTATAAAAAGAACAGTAGTGAAGAACTGAGATATTTAAATGCTCTTTCCTCCCAAGACACAGCTACGAACTTTTAAAAATTGAGTTAGTTTGCATAAGTTCTTTGTAATAATAAAACAAATCTAGTTAGCAACTGTGGTACTCTTCTAAAGGATTTTTAACATAACATTATAATACCATTTTCCCCACACTGAGTTTTTTATCTTCTCTCCTGAAGTTGTAATTTCTACTTTGGTTTCAATCAGCACTTTAAATTCAGATTAACAATTGTAAAAAAAAATTTAAAAAATCCAAGCAAATTCTTAAAAGATTTTTTTTACAATTTCAATGAGTTTTGTATTTTTCTTTAATTAAAACTGAATTTATTGCACCATCACAACAGTATGCAAAACCTCATGCAGATGTATTTTTCTTTTTATAAAGTAGAGATAAAGCATTTTTAACTGGAAAAAAAAAACGTGAAAAGCTGTTGTCGTCTATTAATTGTCTGGTTATGGAAGTTCTTTATATAGAATAACTTATGTCCATTTTCATTAGATTCGACATCAGTATTGCTCCACTTCACAACGCCTGCCAGACTATGACCATACTGAAGATTCATGTATGGCTTATAACACGTAAAATAAAGATTGATTTCCTCAGACTGCCAGAAGAATTAAGAAACAGAACTTCATAGCTGAAAATGTTTCTGAGGCTTAACATGCAAGGCAAGGTACTCCTCCTTCTGGGAGGATGAAAACCTCCAGGGTAAGTGAAATACAGTGTGAGTTTGCCAAATTGCTTTACAGAACAGTGACGGAGCAGCCCAGCTTTGATGTATTGAAGCATGATGTGGACACCATAACGTACCATGGGACAGATAATGCATAAATGATAGAGGGGAACCGATGGAAGGGAAGAGGATTATTACACAGAAACAAAACTAAAACTATTTAAAGCACATTATACAGGCGTTTACTCAGTTGCAGTGCCTTCTATGCTAGAGATGTGATCCGAATGGAAAAGCGTGGGAACACAAGCACTGTTCCTGCCTGCACTGCTGTTTATTAAAGGATAAATCAAAAGTTTCAGTCCCTGGCACTTTCATGGGTTTTCACGTCCTGTGAACCTTAAATTTTTCATTTTTAACTTTTAAGACAATAAAGAAGAACTGAAACTTGCTGGCCTGAGGAAAAATATTTCTGATGAAAAAGAAATAAATCACCACCTCAACTGGCCAACAATTTGCTCCTCTCAGTTAGAGACCGTTTCACCTCACAAGCTACTCTTGCAGCTACCTCCATCTGGCTCATCTCCACACCATGGAAATATACCATCTTATTAAGTTTATTGAAATACTAATAAGACAATTTACAATGACACTCAAAATATCTCCATTTTAAACACGTCTCTGGTATCTGGTGAATTGTACCCGAGGCATAAAGTTTCCTTGCAGTGCTCCAGTAATGAGGCCAGAGTGCCTGTTTTCCCTGTGTGACTCTCAGGTGTGCAGAGGAAACATGTAAAAATTGAAAACTTCATAAATCTGGAGAAGAATAACAGCATGACCCAATATTTACATAGTAGCACCTGTCAGGGCTCTGAACAATTATTTTTACATTTTTTTGAGACAGAAACAAAGGTCCTAAGAAGAAAATCTAGTTACAGAGTGAAAACTGTCAAAATTTTGCCCCTTGAATTATGTGCTAAATTATCAGAATACCAAAGGAGTGGTTCTCATAACCACTAATTCAGCCAGAATTCCATCTATAAAATAATAATTACAAGCTAGGGAATATTAACTACAGAATTAATCATTCTTGGGTGCTCTCTTACAGAGAGGAAAACTCAGGTAAGAGTCTCTATCAGGGGTTTGATATTTTCTGTTGTGGATTTATGATGCTGGCTGGAGCAGTTCCCTGCAATGCCCCACACTTTGAAACAGTCACTAGACCACCATTTACACAAACCAGTAGCTCTTCCAACTTTAAAAAAAAACCTCTTACCTGCAGTTTTATGTCCACTTTTAATATTCAGGCTCCCACTGAGGTTTGAGAAAGACACTAACAAACAAGGTTTACTGGGGTGTGGGATGGTTTCCATCAAAACAACCATTTGAACGGTGTGAATGGAAATTTTCTGGAAGCAGGAAAGGGCTTGCCACAAATTTTCTTGCATTGAAGCCTTTTGCACAGTGTTGGTGTGCACTGCAGGTAGAAAGTCCTTTGTATTGGGGTATCTGGATGCCAAAGTGACATCCTCATCTGGAATAATGCCAGCAGATGAAGCAGCCTCCTTCCTCGGCACATCTTCATTTGTGGTTATGATTTTCTTCAAGAATTGGTTTATTTGGTCAAGCCTGGCAAAACTGAGATTTGCTTTCAAAGGTTTTGATATGTCCACATTTATGTCAGCTGTAGGGGAGAATTGGAGAAAAAAATGTGATAAGCTATAGTGCAATTATTCAAGCTGTTTGCAAATATTAGGCATTGAGTGGAAATAGCTTTTCCATCATACTACCACCATGTTTCATTACAAGGACTGAATCAATGTTAAAACATAACAAAGCAATATTTTTAGCAATAAATCTGAATTAAAATATAATGAAAAATACTATAAGCAACCATCACTATATACAGTTTTAAAGGAAGAAAAATGGCACAATGTGGATTTTATCTCATTTCTTCCCAGGGATCACCACAGCTATCAGAAAGACACACATTTTATTTGAGTGTGTAGGAGGGTAGATACATTAGTTCTCTTGTGTCAGAATAAAAATATACTTCACATTCTCTTGAGTTTTATATCCAGAAAAACTATTTGACTTAACTCCAAAGCCAACAGTGAACATTTTCAACACATTTAAATGAGTGAATAACAAGTGTATTGTGTTGTTTCCTACACAGCTCATATGCAGCAGTCTTCTATGCATTTTCAAGATGAAATGTGAAAAAAAAAAAAAAAAATGGAGATATGCATAGATTTCTTCATTTTCCAGGGAGATTGGAATAATGTATTGTTTTTAAATTAAGAAAAAAAAAAAATTATTATTTTTAAAATTATTTTTGTCTCCTCACCAAAAAGGATTTTGGTGTTTCTCAGACTACTAAAAGACTCTCAGAATTTTTAGGAATCACAATTAATACGAACAACATTGTTAATAGTGTTATCTTGGTAGCTGAGATGTAGGAATTGCCAAAAATTATTTCACAGATAGGAAGCGCTGATTTTATGAAGGCCGAAACTTATTTTTGTGCTGCAGTATCAGTACGTAACAATTCCTTAGAGAAATCCAGCTTTTAACTTAGTTTTTAGGATTTTTTATTTCAAATTCAGTTTTTGACCAGTAATGAGACAGCTATTCTGGTTAGGGGGAAAAGTACTTTTCCTTTTGCTATTTGACTGACACCACCCCAACCCCATGAAACAAAAGTGATTAAAATTCTGTGCATATATCTAAACTAGATTAAGCGTTCAAACAGCACTACTTAGTTTTGAGTTTCATTATAAATATACAGGAAACACTGTCAGTTGAAGGTTTTACACAGATTAATGAATATTTATCAAAACTAGTTTCAAATTGTCCAGGATCACATTTTACTTTTAACATTGATGCAAACTAATGAGCTCGATTCTCCTGTTCTTTAGGTAAATTTTTACACCAATGGTGAAGGGCTGTAGGGGCAGAGTTTCAGAGCTGCTTTTAAGCACAGGTTTCTGCTGACTTCAGAGACTCACAGACACACCAAAAAGTACTTTTTTTATCCCCTCCCCCCAAAAAATATCTGGCACATTTTCTAAAAAGATAAGAGAAATTTATTAATGGCTGTGTAAGATCGGTCATAGCTGAACTAAAAAATACAAAACGATCTTAGAAAAAAGTCTGTACTATTCCACAAGCTACAGCTAACTGAAGTTTAAGACTGAAAAGCTATTTTTAACTTAGAACTTCAATTACTGGTTTTCTAAAAATCTTTTCCCTTGCCCTGAAAGCCTTCCATACTAATCTAGGAATGGCAAAACAACTAGTTAATATGTGGGCCTAGTAGAAAGGTAAGTTCCAAAGCTAGGAAGCTGGGCATTAGAGGAAAAAAGGATTGGAAAGGGTTGTTAAACACTGGAATTGGCTGCCCAGGAAGGTGATGGAGTCACCCTCCCCGGATGTGTTCAAGAAGCAACTGGACGTGGCACTTAGTGCCAGGGGCTAGTACGCACGGCACTGATCAAAGGTTGGCCTCAATGATCTCAGAGGTCTTTTCCAACCTCAGTGATTCTGTGAAGATTTTCAGGCATCCAAAACCACACAAGATCAACTTGTTAGATTTTTCAAGATCGTTATGTACTGACATTTTAATTAAAACCATGGGAAGAAAAATGTCATAACACTTTGGAAAAACTTCCCACACTCTTGGCACTTGGAATACCCCAAGATTTGCCTGCCTTTTATGCAGACATCACTAGGCCTCTCCTTCCTTTGAACAGAGAAAGGAGTTAGGAAGAAAGCAGAGACCCATGTGACATTATGACATTATTTACAATATTCAGATGAAAAGGAGTGTTTTTAAAATGCAATGTTAAAAAAAACAACCTAACTGCCTTATCAATTTAAATTTCTCCCTTAGTAATGTAGTAATAAATGAGTAAAATAGAAGAGATGTTATTTATTGCTTTCTGCTAAATAATTAAGGTTCTAAGTTAGTAAAGGAGGACCCTTACTCCTTGGTACAGCAAATTTCACATCTAATTGTTTTATCTAATACACATCTAATTGCCAGCACTTTCCTATGGTAATAAAGCCCAGAAGAGGAAAAAAAAAAACAAGAAATCTCCCTGACACCTAAAAACTTCTTAGACCTAAGTTGACCCAACAGGTGTGAGGGGCTTAACCCAAAACTTAACACACCCAAACTGAGTGTGAAAGATGAGATGAACACAAAGGCAGAAGCTCTTTTTGGGGCTTCCTTTGGCCAGGGCAGAGAAGACACAGGGCGCTGGAGCAGCTCAGTGGTGGAATATGCTTGGCACCTGGGCCTGTGCTTTTATCACTGCTCTTGGCCACTTATCCAAGAAGGCAATAAAAAACAGGGTCACCAGAACACCAGAAAAATGCAAATGACTTCCCTCTTTTCTGTTTGGAAACTGTGCATGTCACACAGAAAAATCTTGTCATGACTGATAACTTGACAAAGTTTTGTATGAAGTTATTATTATCATCCAGTAAATAATCCTTTATAGAATGTGGTGGCTGCCAGAAGCATATGCAGAAGCATATGCCAGAAGCATAATTGCAGAAAATGTAACTTTGGAGCTTTCACTGCAAGTATTTTTAACTACCTCATAATGACATAGGTTATTTTTACAACTGGTTAAAGATTATATAAAGAGATTCTTTGGTATTTAAAGTAAAACATTCAAAGAGAGAAAAAACCCCACAACTGAGCAATCTTTAGTCTTTGACCTCTTTTATACTTTATCTTAGTAATGTAAAAGAAACTTTACCTTTCCCTCTAAGGAAAATATATTTAAGTGATGGACGGAACAATGAAAACTGATGAAATATGAAGAGCTATTTATAGGAGTTGATTAAGACAGATATTCAGCAGTTTTACCAGACAGTCAAAATGGGCTAAAAAGAATTTTAAAATCTATGAGTCACATAGAATCAAGTGGAATAAAATTTTTGGAGTGCAAAATCCAAAAACCCCATTTTTTTTAGATTATTTTAAACGCTTTGGGAAGAACATCACATAACACTGCGCAGATTCTATATCTGTAGGAAAACAGTCTTCTTGTAACTCAACTAACTCTTTGGATTGCCCAAATTACATCTGAATCAAGACAGAGAAAAAGGTAGCTCAAAGTCACCTTTAACTCCTCAATTACATCAGCTTCTCATCCTGCTAGTGACTGGCTACCAAAATTATAACCCAATGCATTCTTTAGATTTAAGACATATTAGCAGTAACTTATTTTGCCAGGTGTTATCTATTTCCAGAAAAAAAAAAGTGAAAAAATTACTGTGCTTGCATATAGATTGCATCAATCGAGTTATTTCTGTTACACTTAAAGCAAACTGAACTAGATAGTATCAAAGCATTTTTTGATTACAGTATAGCATTTGAATTTGAATTGCATCTTCCTCACTTTCTTCACTACTTCTCTATTGATTATCCAGTAAATCCGTGTATTTCAATTATTAGTTTCTAATTAGCCTTTACATCTTTCTGAACAGCAATTAGGAAACAGAATGATGAAATAACCAGTGAGTTAAAAGGAGATTAGATAAATATAAATAAATTACACTTATTATTTGCTCCCACCACACCAGGAGATGACTTAACAGTGGAGGAAAAAGAAACACTTTGGAATAATGAAATCAGAGAGGGAATTCAGGTCCCAGAGGCAATTCTACGGAGTTTTATGTTAATGTACACCTTGTGGGGGACCAAAAATCAACTGGAATAGTTTCCTGAAAACCGTTTCCAGCTATTTTCTCATTTTAAAAGTTCCAACTTCACTTGACCCATTAGTCATCATATTACTTACATTTATTATGTATTTTGAAATCTATTACAAAAAACCCAATGGATTCAATATGGCCTGTTTGAACTAAATCATAACAACTATAAAAGAAAACCTATGAGCAGCATTCTGAAATTTCTGTCTGAAACAATTTCTTTCTTTGTCATTTTATTACTTAGAGCTTCAGATAAAAAATTTCAGGGTTATAAGTATTTTACCCTTGTTCTCAATAACATTCAAATTTGTACTGGGAAGATATAATTTTCATCTGTGAACTTGGGATAAAGATATTACTCAAAAAGACTTTTTATTCAGAGGCCTAAGGATGAATAAGCAACACAAAAATATTAAAAGCTCCTAGCATGTTGCTCCAGATAAATTCCAGCTCTTACTGGAGCTGGGAGCTTTGGTGGGCTTATTCTAATATATGCCATAAGTTAATGTACACAATGTTACTACTTCTATGACTTAAAAACTACAATAGCATTTCCTTAATGTTAAGTACCAGAAAGTAAATGCCATGAAGATTAGTCATAAACTGAATAGGGACAGGCTGGATCAATGGGCCAAGTCCATGAGGTTCAATAAGGTAAAATGTGAGTCCTGCACTTGTGTCACAATAATCTCATACAGCACTATGGGAAAGATGTCTGGAAAACTGCTTCTTGGAAAAGGACCTGTGGGTATTGACTGACAAGAGCTGAACATGAGCCAGTGTGTGCCCAGGTGGCCAAGAAGGCCAGTGGCATCCTGGCCTGGCTCAGCAATAGCGTGGCCAGCAGGAGCAGGGCAGGGATTGTCCCCCTGTACTGGCACTGCTGAGGCCACAGCTCGAGTGCTGTGTCCAGTTCTGGGCCCCTCAGTACAAGAAGGACATTGAGGGGCTGGAGCGTGTCCAGAGGAGGGAAATGGAGCTGGTGAGGGGTCTGGAGAGTAAATCTTATGAACAGCAGCTGAGGGAGCTGGGGTTGTTTGGCCTGGAGAAAAGAAGGTTCAGGGGAGACCTTACAGGTCTCTACAACTTTCTGAAAGGAGACTAAAGCCAGGTGGGGAGTGGCCTCTTCTACCAGACAACCAGTGAGAGGACAAGAGGAAATGGCCTCAAACTGTGCCAGGGGAAGTCCAGTGCAGGAAGAATTTTTTCACTGAAGGGGTGGTCAGGCATTGGAATGGGCTGTCCGGAGAGGTGTTAGAGTCACCATCCCTTGAAGTATTCAAGGAATGACTGGACATGGCACTTAGTGCTATGGTTTAGTTGCCATGGTAGTGCTAGGTCCAAGGTTGGACTTGATGCTTGGAGGTCTTTGCCAATCTTAATGATTCTATAAGACTGGGATATTTTCAAAGACCGAGAAATGTTGAAATGTGGGAGAGAAAAAGATGCCATTTTCTAAGAATTGATTTATTTTCCTCATTCAGCAGTGGATATTTTACTTCTCACAGTTCATACAGAGAAAGTCAGGTCTTTCTTGAGGTTGGGCATGGATCTCGCTCTCCCCTTCCCCAAGAAGGCTGTAAAACATTAAACTTCTTAATATACAGTACTTCTATAAAAAAACTATTTATCCTGAACCCTTAAGATGATTTAATTTCCTTGTCCTAAACAGAAGAGGAGCAGATGATGGCATGAAACATTTTACCAACAGTGATATTCTTTCTCCCTCAGCCACCCATCCTGATGTGGGGAGTTTAAACAGAGGAAATATGAGGAAGGTAAAGGTAATCTTGAGCTCTGATTCTGATTTGGAGTCAGGGTGGCCCTTCAGAAAAAGGGTAATGGCTGATTTGCAAAAATTAAATTTATAAAAATAGGAAAGAGACATGTAAAGAAAAGACCGGTTGTACTGTTCTCAATTGTCTGGTCAAGCATCAAAAGAGACACAAATTAAGAGAGAAATTGAAAAGCAAGAAGTATCCAAATGAATTGTTTTTATCCTCTAATTCATCATTCCCAATTTGGATCAAGGCAAAATGAGGAAGAAACTTGAGACAAGGCTTCAGAGGCCATCTGCAGTCCATCTTGCATTCTGCTTCTGTGAGACAGATGCCAGTTAGTCTAGAAGAAACTGGTAGTCACTGCTCAGTATTTCTACCTACTGCTGTCTGTGTGCTGCAGCCCCACAGAAGCAGCTCTGCAAGGCCAGTATGGCAAACTAGAGCCTTCAGGGAGCTTTATCACCCTGAGCCCTGCTGGGCACTCCCCAGCAGGAACAACACCTACTTCCGTGACCTGGAGTGTCACTGACATTACGTGAAGGTGACACTTAGACATTAACAGCTCCAGCTAGTCAGTGCCCAGCTTTGAGATCGCAGACAAGGCTCAGAGTGATGCAATTCTATTAATTTTTTAAAACTGTCACAAGTAAAGCAAGATAAATTGTTGTAGGTCAAGAAGCCCAAAGATACCATTAATAAACAACGGAGAGTTACTGCTATTCAGTAGATGCTGACTGAAATTGAGTAACTGTGCAGCTCCCAAATACAGCTCAGAAATGTGTCAAGGGCTGGGTGGTGAGGCCAAAAACTATAATGGGGGCATCAGGAGGCACTATCATGAAAGGAAAACCCTGGCTAAGGGAAACATTAACTCTCTCAACAGAGAGTCAAGGAAGATGAAGCACAATACAGTGAGACGAAATAAATTGTTCCAGGTCATGGAGCACATTTATGGAAAAGAAAAGAATCCATAAATACTAACTCTCTATTTTCTGCTTAGTTGCTGAATAGTACATCTATATTAAGACATGTGGGGGGGGGAAAAAAAAAAAAGAAGAAAGTTTTCAGAAAACGGAGCAAATATGAAATTAAGTGTTAAAGTAATGCCAATATGCTGAAAAAGATTATAAAAAAATATTGTCCAATGTATCCATGTGGCTTCAGTGTGCAGTTTTCATTTTCTCTACTTAGACATATAAGAAACTAAACTTAAAGTAAGTGTTGTAGACACTGGTTTTAGAGAGGTACTTTGATGATTTTACTCATTATGACACTGATATTACAGACAATAGGTGTGTCAAATCCAAAGCAATACCTACAGGCTGGTACACCTGTTTGGAATATTTCTCTTTGCCCTCTTAATCAAATAAATATAATTTCATGGCTACAGTGTCAGTGCTTTAAAAACTTGTTTGTAAAAGAGCAAAGGGAAAAAAAAGCCTACTAGAAAGCTCAGAAGTTTTGCAAATGACCCAGAGTTAATTAGAAAAGTCTGCACCCTGGCTAGTTCCCCTTCTCACGTGTCAGCTCTCATTAAATCAAAAAATTCTCCTTTCAAAGTTAACAAACACCATGGTTAACAAAACTGTTAAACTGGGATCAAGTGGGCACATTCCTAGGTTTATATATGATGTCATGCTAAGCAGCCCACAGCTGAACTTGCAAGTAGTATGAATGATTTTTCAATATATTAAGTATCTGATCTAATGCTAATTTTCTCTCTATAGGCTAACTGTGCTGGGAACAGGTGGCCCTGCTTTCAATTACGGAGGGCTAACATGCCAGTGTGAGGCCTGGATTAGTTCACCTTCTCACAGGGAATTTGCCTCGGTTGGGAATGGATTTATTATGGCTTCACACATGGAACGGAGCTCATGTCAGCTGAGGGCAGTGATACATCATATGATTCAAATTAACCTGCTGTGGGGACTGTTCCGCAGGGCTGATATTGTGTATTAAAATGACGACATTTTTAAAACAGCTTGAAAGAAACCAGGATTGCTGAAGTGCAATGGTTCCAATTTGTTCCAACTAATCTATCACCTGCTGGAGATATTATTCTAGTGGGTTTCTGGTAGCTGCTATTTTCCAGGTTTCTCCAAACCACTGACCTTGGTAATGGATACAATTGTTGCCTCTGCAAACAATAGGGAAAAAAGGCTGGAGAGAGTGCCAGGGTACAGTTCTGATTATTGTTTTTTATACCTAAGCCTAGATCCTCTGCTGTGCCCCTCATGGTCCCCAAACCATGTGTGGAGAGACTGGCATGAAAGAGAAACCCACCAGGTCCCCAGTTCTCACTTTATCTTTCATTGGGACACAACATTTCTTAGTTTATTTGGATATTGCCTTCTGCAGAAATTGTTTATAAAGGTGGATTATCAAGGACCTTCATTACTTCACATCTAACCCACTGCCTTCCCAAGTAGCTACTGCGGAAAGAGGACTTCGGAATAAAGCATCCATAATTTGCATGTATAAGCACTTTAAGGCTATAAGTATGAAGCTGTACTTCATAAACTCGTTCTTGTATCATTTGCATCCAGAAAGACTATATCAAAGACAGCTTTTATATGTAAGAAAGATGATTAAAAAAATTCCAGAAGGACTAGAAGGTAAAGATGGTAATTTTTCAAAATCTATTAAAACAAGATGGTCACATTTATTCCTCACATAATGAATTATATCTAATGCTGAAGCAATAAATAGCACTTCTATGTATTAGACTAAAATTAGATGTACAATCCAGTAGCAGACTGAATATAAAAGATAGAGGGTCATGTAAAGTGAAGTAAATAGAATGAAAAAAAATTTAAATAATTAGTTTCTGTAAAAAGAGAAATAATAGTCCTTTAATACATTGTGGGGTTAAAGTTGAGGTCTGTTCCCACAGGCCTGATGATGAATGCTTATTTCTCCTAGGATCCTATTACCTTAAATCTGGAAGAAATACAGATTTTTCTTTAGTTGCCAAAAATGTACAAAATAATCAACTCATGTGGCAAGAAGTGCATTAATGTATCCTGTTATTCTCATTTAATTAGTGGTTTCCAAGTTTAGCTACTTGCTGTAGTTTTTTGATCTCCGAGCTAATATAGACTGACAACCTGGTTTCCTGTGTGGTGAAACCATACGATTTTTCTGTGGAACACCATCTACTTATCTACTTCAGCTGACAAAAGATTTGTCTATTTGTAAAGAGTACTGGTTTTACCTAACACAGCAAACATTGGGAACCACTTTCAGATTTTTTTCTGTTAACTGCTCGATAGTATTTTGCATTATAAAATACAGGCATGTTTGATTCTTATACCTGAAATTTAACCTTAGCACACCAACGTTTTTTGAAAGAAAAATGGCATTACAATTAAACCACTGAACTCCAAACACTTAAAATTGACACAGAAAACTGTATCATTGTCCCAACTGCTACATATTTTTGTCTGCATAGGCACAGCTTTCAAAAATGAGCTGACTTTTCAGAACAGTTGATCATCTGTAACTAACAGGCAGCACCTACCAGTACATTCAATACATTTCAGCAGTTTACTTACCACAGTTATAAACCATATATACATAAATGACTATGAAACACACACTATGTCATTAGAAAATAGGTCACTTAGTAGCAGCATTCTTTGCCAGATATTCACCAAAAAATAAGAGCCTTCAAGGCTTGCAACATAACTCTAGATCAGCAGTGCCTTTATTTATTCAGTTTATTAGCTAAGCTGTCTCCCATCAAACATACTGTTTGGTGACCTTGCAAGAGCTCTTGGGAGTTCTGCTGAGGTTCTTGTCCTCAAAGAACAACTGCCAGCTGAGCTAGGATCTGGTGGTGTAACACTTTCTCCAGGCCTGCTGACGGCCAAGCTACCTCACCCTGCAAGAAGCTGTGGTTAGGGGACTGCTTGTCCCGCAGGGGAGTTAGTAACTCATTTTCCAGTAGCCTGCTGAGGAGCTGTCAGGCTCTTGTAACTCTTTGCATGTGCTGTTCTGACGCAATCACAAGCAGAATGAGCCTTCCATTACTCATCCAATGAACCTTCCATCCCCCAAGGAAGGCTTCTTGGTAAAGGTTAGTTTATTTGAAGAGGATTTCATAGTGGTAACAGCTGAGGTTAGAGAAATCTACAAGGGACGGTGGAGCTGTTTTGTTATACTACACTGGCAAACACTTCATTAAAGTTCATAAAAATTAACATTGAGTCATGTGTAATGATAGTTCCAATTAGCAGCAGAAAGATAATGAAAAAAATAAAAAAATTCTTTGGCTAAGAATAGATCCTGGAAGAAATCGCTGAAGTTTTAAATGTTTTGCAAGAATAAATAGATTGAAGATTAAGATGCATTAATTTATGGTTTTCCAGTTCCCTATTCAGCAAAACATTAGGGAGGGGAGAGATATAACACTAATGCAAGTTACAACTGAACTGGTGAGATTGGGGTAGACACCTTGCAAGCTGGTGCCAACTTCCATGTTTGCTAGTTTAGCTAGGAATCTGTCCTGCTGACAGGACAGCATCAGAGAAACACCCTCAGGTGTCTAATAAATTAAAAATAAAGGCTGTGCCAGGAAACTACAGTGAGAACCTTAGGAAAAGTGGAATACACAAATGAAGGGTCTGGGAATATGGAAATCTGACAAATGTGGGGACAGAGGACATAAGAACTGGAGGCAAAAAGATAAAACCATTCTGGCAGCAGTGACCCCTGACAGCAGGTATCTTAACCCCTCTTGTGCTGTCCCTGATTAGAATGAAAAGCCATCATTACTATCAATTAACCATTTTTTTTTTCTTAAATGGCAGCAGAACATGCAGTAGGCCTGAAGATGCAAAGGCCTATTAAGGTACCCGAATATGGATCCATGTAAAAAAAGCTCTGCATTGTCAAGTGGTTTTAGAGGTCTTCCTCAAAATGATGTCTTTAGATAGCATGGAAAACGAGAAAAGGGGCAATGATGAGGTTGTTCACACACTTTATTGTTTCCTTGAAAATTCTGCCTGTGCACAAAAAAAAAAAAAAAAAAATTTCAAGCTACTTAACCACAGTATTTATAATCAGGGGTCAAACATATGTGTCTCATTCACCAGTTACTCAGTTTGATGTCTTGGGCTCTGATATTCAGAACTGATCACTGCTTTACCAAAAGACAATATGAGCTGTGTTTCCAACACCAAATTCTTCATTTTCAGGTACTTTGGAAAACTAAATTGTGTGCTTTGAATTGATAACCTTAATATAATGAGAAAACATTTAATGTCTCTGTGCCTCAGCTGTCTTCTGTGAAATGGCAAGGGCATCATCCATGTGAGGGTTGTGCAGGTAAATTAGTATTTCTGTAGTGCTCAGATGTTACAGCTGTAAGGCACGCAAAGGTAATTCTGCTGCAAATCCAGGATTAGATACTGTGCTGTAAAACTGTATGCACAGGTAACTGAATGAACAGGAAAATCCAGTACTGAAGAGCATCTCACTGAGTGACTGATAACAGCTCACTCTGCTGTGTGAAGTAAGGATATTCAGGATAAAAAATAAGTCAAATAATTCAAAAAACTATAATATGCGTATGAGAAAATAGTTGCTATGTATTTTGTAAGTTTCACTATAACCTCAATTATTCTACATTGTAATGTAGCTATAAATACATCACAAAATAGAGAATGCAATTTGCAGAAATTTCTGATGCTCTAGGAGTGGAACTTCAAGTCACATTATGTTACATAAATGCTAACAAACCTCTACACTACACCACTTACATTACTTAAAGAAACACAATATCACTAATTTTTAAATTTTACAGTGTCAGCACTTTGGGTGATTGGAATTTCCAGTGCCAGGTATCCAAACTTCAAAGAACCTAAGAGAAGATGGCTTAGAAAAGCTTCTTCAGAAACACTATAAAAGTCATATTTTCTAAACACAACTGCAATAACATTTCAGTTTCCTAGAACTAGAGGCAGGTAGGCTTCATTCTGCTGGAAATTTGACAAATTCAGCCCTTCTAAACATACTGTGGGAAGAAAATTAATAACTAGACCTTAAACCAATGACTGGTCCAGGACTGCCCATTCCCCAGTTTTCACTTTCATTCAGGATGATTGCTGGAGGAAAATTTCACATTCATGAACAAGGAATACAATACATTTCTGATTATCTGATATCACTGAGTCACAGAATAATTAGGGTTGAAAGGGACCTTAATCTCCTTCAAACTCCCCTGCCATGGGAAGACACCTTCCGCTAGATCAGGTTGCTCAGGGCTCCATCCTGTGTCTATGTGTGAATATTTAAAAACAGATTACTTCAGAAAAGAAAGATTAAACTACAGCACTTACCTGGTCCATTAAGGAAGTCTTTAATTTGCACAGTGATAAGAGGAGGTGGAATCCCACTTTTAGCATCTACCTCTCCTGCTACTGTCTGCAACCAAATCTTGCAATAATCCAGAGCTTCTGGTAATGTCTTCCCAGGATCTACAGATGATAATCATCACAGTCATTAATTATATTCCAGGAATATGATATATTACAAAATGCTATATACAAAATTGACTGGACAAAATTAAAAAGTTTTAAATGTAATATGGTAAATATTATACCTAATATAACTGGTTTACATAGCATTTGCACCTATAGACAGATGCATGTGTAGAATAATGCACGCACTCACGGGCAAGAGGACAAAGCTCTAATTACAAAAAATATAGAAAACACACAAATATACCTTGTAAAATATGAGTAAAATACATCAATAAAACAAGATGACAGGAAATAGCACATAATTTCAGCTTTAATTAATGATTATGTAATGACACTTAAGGATTCCTTACAAGAGAGTTTGTGCTCAAAACCTGCTACTAGATTTTACTGTCATTGCTTGGTAGAGAAAATAACAATGGAAAGGTAAATTACAAAGGCAAAAAACTCAGAATGCTATGAGAGCTCAGGAACAGAGCATGACAACAGTGCAGTTGTATCATTCCCTTTAGTGCTTCATTCAATAGCTAATCAGTAGCTATTCTTAGGTACCACCTTGAATGGTGTTCCTTTGATCAGTCTGTAATACTATGAAAGTACATTAAGATTAAATCCATCCAAGGGCTATTCTTGCCTTCATTTTCCACATATCACACATAGCAAAAACAGTTGCGTAAAAAGGCTTTTTAATCTTTAGGGACTCATGACCTTCATTATAAACATTCTCAATTCTGGCATTATGGTCTTAAATTAAAAATAATCACTCATTGTTTATTATTGAGTCTCCTATGTTGATCATTGAATGTCTGTCTCATCCTCAATTTAAGGAGATTTTCTTGAAGCTATTCTCTCCTTTTCAGTCAATTAAAAACTTCTATAATTGCTTTGAGTTTTACTGAATTAATTCCTTTCAGGAACAGGATTTACATACTGTTATAGTGAACATATGGTATTGTGGTATCACAGTCATATGTGGACTGGGTATATAAAGTCAGCTTTGGAATTTGTGTTTCTTGACCTTATCATGTGATTCATATAAAACTTGGCACATATGAACCCTTATGTGATTTCAAAGAACCTACTGAAACCAATTGATCATGACTTTAGATCTATATGGAAAAGATCAAAAGTTAGCACATTCTTTTGTTTTTATTTGATCAATTTTCAGGCAATGACTTTACATCAGTATTTGTACTGTATGGCATATACATTACAGCCTTTTCTTCCCTCTATTCCTGCTACACATTTATAAAGTCAGCTCTCAACAGTTATTTAAGAGCTGTCACTGCATACAACAGATTTGTATATTTTCCATGAGAATTTATACATTTTTATGATTCTTAATCCTTTTCTTTTAATTACAATAACCAGAGTGGTGTGGCATATTCCCGTTTCTATAGGGGAATTCTGTTTTAGGGAATATCTTGTGCCCTGCATTTTTCTAGTATACTGAAACTACTACTACTACTACTACTGCTACTGGTGCTACTACTATTACTCATCATCATCATCATCCTTTTTACCACCAAGGTACACATTTTTTCCAAAACACAGATTTGTAGCTGTTTTGAACAAGGGTGTTATCTCTGACTTGGATCTATAAAATAATACCTTATTTTGTGCTGGTAGATCATTGTAAGCAGCTAACATTCTAATGTTTTTCAGAACATATAGTGTAAAGCCTTGTAAAAATGACTGAATATTGCTCAATGAACATCAGTAAATTGATTAAATTCATGTCTAAATTACTGTTCCTCTGTAAGTATTAATGTAAACATTTAGGTGTAACAGTATGGCACAAAACACTGCAATATGCCATAATTTTGTCTCATTTCTGGAAGATATCACATACTGCATATAGCAACCTATATATTGCACCAGCTTTTCAGAAAATCCACGACATTTAGCTGAATGCTTGTTTTGTAAAATACAATTACAGGTAGTCTTATTATCCTAAGATGTGCTTATGTTATTAAATACCTAATAATTATTTCAAAGTTGTAGCTCTTTCAAGCTGAAAGTATCTCTGATGAAAAGAGCTTACATAGCAGAAAATCCCTGCATGACATATTTCATTAACTACACAAATGACCCTCAGGCCACTGGGAACTACAGCACTTAAGCACGGAACCAAAAAATAAAGCAACCATGGGACTTTCATGAGGTTGTTTTGCTCTGTCATGTCTTCATCACATGGGGCATTGCAGGACTGGGATATGTAAATAATAAGGTCTCCAAAATTTACATATTAGGAACACAGAATGAAGAAACCTCAATGCACAAAATTAGCCCAAGTCCAACAAAATGTATTACTTTTAACCCAGCACTGGTCTTACTGAGTTCAAGCGTTCTTTAAGTTCAAGTGAAATGGAGGTAATTTTGGAAGCAGGAGTATTGCACTGACAATTTTGCATCAGAGGTGATAATATCAAAGCACATGCAAAGAGCCAGCCTGAGTACTTCCAAGCCCGTGGCATAGAGTTAATTTGGAACCTGGGTAACAGTCTTGGTTGTCCAGCCAAAAATGCCAGGTTTTTTTAATGTAATGATAAAAAAACTAAAATCCAGAGGTTTTGAAATTGACTATGCTTGTGTATCTCAAAAACTTGGGGAGAGCTGCAAATAGAATGTATGAGGGTAAGACAAATATATATCTCAAGGGTCAAACAACCAAAAGATGTGTCCCTACTAAAATATCTTCTAAGGTAGAAAACAGCACATGCATTTTCATTGGATAAAGAATCAGGAAAGGAATAAATTAATTATCAGTCAACCAATCCTTATGTCAAAAGTACAGGAAACAGAAAAGCAATTGAATGAAAAAAAAGAATTTTAGAATGAAAAGTGAGGAATTCATGATGAAAAGAGCTATTAGAAAAAGGACTCTTGTCTCTCAAGGAAATGATGGAGGCATTCAGAATGTTTAAAAATACACTTGACAGAACACTATAAAATATACAATTGGGAACAATTATGCATCAGCAGGGAACTGGTTCTGAATAATGTATTATAATAGGTCATTTCCATTTCCATTTTCTATGATTCTCCCAAAAATCAACACTTAAATTCGCAGTTATTTGTGTAAAGAAAATGCTGGAGAAAACCCAGGGGATGCATATATAAGTAAAAGGAGAGGCTAGAATTACTCCACAGCAAGCCAAGAGAGAGAAAAGAAAGGATTGAGAGGCAAGGAACAGTGAAGATGGCCAGAAATTTTATCCTCTACACCATGTGAAAAATTTGTCTGTGGTAGCAAAAGAAAAACGGTGAGACAACTATCACAGATTGAAAAGACTTTAAATTACAAGTCTGTAATTTAAAATCTGTCAGCCTCAGAAGGGAAAGCCTTCAACAGATCCACATTTACCTTCTTCCCTCCCCTCTAAAATAAAAATTTAAATTAAAAAAAGAAAATCTGGCTATTTTTTAATTCACCCGAACATCCAAAGCCACTTTTAGCCTTGCTGAGATCCAGACCTCAGCTTCAAGCTTCGCTTTATAAAATATCTTCCTAAACTTGGTTTGAATTTGCAAGCTTTTGATTTCACTGCTATCCCCTTGGTTTTCTGTTAACAGCAGACAGCATATTCCACACTTCTGAGAAGAACAGGGAGTTAAGGGGAAAAGAAATGAGGAAGGCAGGGGCAATTTCGTACCTTGAAGATTTTAATTCTCCAAAATGTGTCTTTGTTCCTATTCGTAGCTGACAGCCAGGCCAGCTAAGGGAGCATAGCCTGTGGGAGGCTTTAAGGGGGGAGCTCAGGGACTCAGAGCCCCATCAGCCCCAGGCAGGGGACAGGGCTACCGAGCGCGTGTGCAGGAAGGCAGCTTGGCCTGCTCCGCTGGAACGCTACCCAGCCCAAACCAGCACTGCAATCTGCTTTTATTTCAATGGATGAATCATATTTTGGTCTGCAGTCAATTTTAAAAGCCAGTATGATGCTGCAATCATCTCTGCATTTGAAACTCTGAAGTGGAATGTTTGGTCTTGTGTTCTTTAAAGTCCAGTGGAAACCGTTTTGAAAACAAGTAGAAAAACATTTCTGCTAGCGTACTCACAAGTGCTGTGTCAGGAAGCTCAAAAATGAACACTAAAGTAACCTGAGGAATGCACATTCCCAGGCCAATTTGGCTTTATGGGTGGGGGCTGCACTGCTCCCCCCTCATCCATGACTGCAGATGTATTGGACAATAAATATACCCAGAGGGGAACAGGTGACACTCCAGCAGAACTCCCTCAATGCTATGCGAGGAAACAGCTTTAAATCCTCTCTCTGCCATGGAGGGAGCACAGGCTGACAGAGAGGCACTGAATCAGGCTTCCCGCCAGAGCCAGCCTGTGCTGCTTTTCATGCAAAAACCTGGAAAAGGCTTTCCATTAGATCAGAGGTTACATGTGGTCTTAGCTACTGCATCTGCTCTTCATGGACCCCCTGCCATCAAAGGCGTGGGTGTCAAATAAAATAAAATAAAATAAAAATAAAGAATAATTCTGGACGGCCTCACAATGACTGTTTCTTTGCAAATGAGTCGTTGGCGGAAGTTGAAGAGATTCCATGCATAACAGATATTTACTGAGAAATTTCTCTCCCTTGAAACAACCAAGCACCACAACCTCCTCTTTGAAAGTAAACAAACAAACAAATAGAAAAAAGATTTTTCAAGAATGCCCAGAGCACAGTGGTCAGGAAATGAGGCAATTTTGTATCTGGATTACATTACCTGAAACAAAGCAAATAAAGATTTAAAAAAATATTTATAAAAGCAGCTTATGAGATTACATTAGAAACAATTGCACCCACTTTTATTTAAGTAAAAATGGCCAAAACTCTGTTAGTAAAAACTAACAGTTAGCAGATGCCTTTTTGTTAGATATAGGATGAGCATTTAATACAAAAGGGTCATTTTACCGTATCTTTCAGTCTATTTTTACAGAATCTCACAAGTAAACAAAAGGACCAACTAGTCTTTTTAGTGCCACTTATTAAGGAGTTAAAATTTATTCCATTAATTTATTTACTTTGATTTCAAATTCCTGTACCTCGTACTAGCAATAATTATAATCAAGCTGTGCAACTACAAAACACAAATGAAGAAGTTTAGCACAAGCATAATAAAACTGAGCTTACATTTCAACAACCTAGTAAGTCTCCTGCTTCTACAAACTGACTTGCCAGTGGACTTGTAGAGGAGACTGAGGAAGCACAACCATTGGGTCTTTAGCTGCCAGGCAGGCAAATGCTCCCACATACAGAGACTGGTCTGATGGAAATGTGCTGCTACTGACTGCTAATTAATAAACTAAGATTACAGAACTTTTAAATAGCCTATTTCCTCCTATATAATTCTTAAGTTCTTATTTCTTTCGTTTCAGAAATTAAGCTAAAAATGAATAACACAGCTAGTGTCAGAGAAGCCAAGTTCTTTGGATGAAATTTGGTGTTTCAGCCACTGTACAATACTGTCTCACAAAGGGAGTAATAGTTTAATGTGCAAGATTGTGAATTTTATGCTCTATTCAAAACTAATAGCAAAGCCCTTGTCCCAAATAAAATACATATGGCTTCATAACAGTAAAAATCTTCATTTCTACACAATGTTCAAAGCAGTAAACCATCATGAAGCAGTAACCCTTAATTCTGTCACCAGCCCGGGACTAACTATTATTCTCTTTAAAATTCATGTTGGTACAATTTAAAGGATAATTTCCCTGTTTTATACAAAGGTTCATAAAATAGACTGTCATCAAATTACCTATTAGAAGCATTTCTAAAGTCTAGAAAATCTTTGTTGACTTACAGCTAAACAACATATTTTTTAGAAGTACACTACTGGGAGGTGAGGGATGAAAAGCACAACTAGATCCAGACTATCACCAGGTTTTCTTTACTCTAAAGATTTTTGAGAAATTTATATCAACCAAAAAATAAGACCTTCCTAATTTTTCAACACAATTCTGTGTTTGCTTCTGCTTTGCAGAAATTTGAGGGTTGTTTCAGAACTGTAGCTTTTTTTTCTTTTACAAAAGCTGTAAGAAATAGCACAGTATTTCACAAGACCCAAATCTATGATTGTTGAACAAACAGTATTCAAGTCTTCAAAATTTCACGCCAAAATTGATAGAAACAATTTTTCCAAATGTTTTAAAACATTCCTAAAATACTCTTATGCAGTGTACATGCTGTAGAATGCACAGAATGGATAGAATGATTTTAAATGGGGGAGATTTTATTAGCATATTTTGAATGTAATGTAAGTATTTCATATATAGCTTAACTACAAAATTTAACCATATTAGTTTAAGGAATGAGGAAACACCCTCATAGAATTATCAACAAAACTTTATAACAATGTAATTTTACTTTTGCACAGACAAGTCTCAATTTTTAGGCTGTGATCAAAATTTGCAATGTTATAGGCCTGAATTTTTTAGCTGCTGCTGTGCTGTTGCCAATCTTCATCACAGTATTTTCATTAGGTCTGTGATTTGGTTGTTAGTATTTTCTCTTTTTTCCCAAGGGGATACTCCCTCAGTTCTTATAATCCAGTTAAAATATATCTTTTAAATTTAGATTTGTTCTCTTCCCCATTCTGTGTTAGATTATAGAGTTAGTTGCATGGATATGTATACACAGAAGAGCAGTCCTCTAGAGAGGCTACCTGGAAATATGGTTTAGCAACATTCACTGGAATTTAAACATCATTTATGTCTTTTTCCCACTCTCCGGTCCTTGATACACAGAGAAATACAGGAATATAGTGCATGTGTATGCACTCTCAGAAGGAAACTAACTTGGGTCTTTTAAATAAACTTTGTATTGTTCTTCATATTGATGATACATGTCTTTCAGACAAAACTGTCAGCAGATAGTCACAATATCAAGAAAAGCTGGTGTTGGTTGATTGATGAAATCAACCACAGCAGCATGAAAAATGCCACAAAGAGCTTCTTGTTCTGTATTATATGATATGCAATATAGAGTGTGTGTGCAATAGGTACACACATACACACACACACACACATATATGAAACACATATAGTTCATGGCTATTTTCCATCTAATACATGTTAGAAATGAAAAAAATAGAAATTTCCAAACTAACATGTTACTATAATGGTATGACAACATTAATCCCAAATGATGCAATTAGCAGCACAGCAGGTGTTCCTGAACAAGAGGCAATAAAAACTTTATACTAGCTCTTTTGCTGAGTGAATTAGTGTGTAACTTGAAGTGTGCCCTAATTTTATTAACACATTTAGGATGGTATTTTTAGGTACTAGCACTTTGGCACCCACCTCTCAAACTCTTTTGAAAAGAGCGCCACTGCTTTGGCAGCAAGCACAGGATTCTGTGTGATACATGAGGAAGGTACTGATCAACTGCCCACAAAGGCTGCAGGATGAGACCACAACTTCTGCCTTCATACAATGTCTGAGTCCTACCTGGAGGTAGTACTCTTTTACATTTGCCCAACATGGAGACATAAAGAAAAGGGTAAGAGCCGTGTCTGGCTAATCTTTGGTCTTCCAGTTGAGCTGCTCAACTCAACTCAACTATGGTGATTGAGGAGCTCTCGGGCTGTATGTTCCTACCATATTATTTAGACTTCTCGCCATGTCTCTGTGCCCTCTGATGCACTTCCAATTTGTAAGAAGACTTTATTACAGCTTCTGTTTTGTAGATTTGCTGTCACAAACATGAAGATGGTGAAATACTTCAGGAATCATTTGTAGAAGCAGAATGGACAGAACTTTGCAATGAACAGTTCATTGGTGATGGCAGCTTGTACTAAGGACACGCTCAAATGCCTCAGACATGAGAAATGAAGAAGTCCTGCTGCATCTTTCCAAAGCAGTAACTTATTGAAGATGTGATCTCAGACCTACTCCAAGCTTTCTTCAAGCTTTGCTTTGTGAATTCTCTTCACATTAATTGCTGCAATGACCACATTTTATGTAGTGTTTAAGAAATACACATGAGAATCTGGAGTAAATCAAATTCATGACACAGATGTGTTTTGTTCAAGGCAAAACAGAACAAGAACAGCAAAGGAAGATGAAAACAGAACAAGGATTAATAAAATGTAGCATGTAACATGTAGCATGTAACAAATCTCCATGTTTTAAGTATCTTCTCTTCCACCGCCTAATCTTTCTCACTGTTTAATCCCTCTTAAAAGTTCCACTACAATTCTGATTTCTAAGAACAGTTTTAATTGCATTTTTCGTCTTTTTCATAAGCACATTATTTTAGTGCTACTTTTCAAAAGATACAATCTCATTCAGCAAAGATTTGGTGAAGTTGCACAGAAAAGTATACTACTTTTCACAACTGCTGTGCAGGAAATACTGCCAAGGGAAAACCAGCAATACCTACAGCTCTCATTCAGAAAACAATCTGATGTCCCGTATCATTCTGGCTGTATATTCACCTGGAGCCCTGCATAATCATTTACACTTTTTGGAGTAACACTCCATAATGATTCATCTCATGAAATCATTATACCCTGTACTAACTGCTAGACAAATGAATTGCAATCATTTGATTTCTGTCTTCAGCAGTACAGATAAGGCAGAAAAAGAGTATTTCCTACTGAACAGCTATTTTGACATCTCTCATTATAAACTTTGCATATGGAATTTAAAAAAAAAAACATTTTTAAGAGATAGAATTTGCTGCAAAACCCTATTGCTCAATTGAATAAAAACTAAAAATACATGACATCACTTGATGCTGCTTGAAAGATCACATTATTTTTTTACAGCTTATGTCCAAAACACCAGGTGCTTCTACAGTGTTTATCTTTACATTTTAGTGGTAGGCTAGTATATGAAAATATTGTGACATTCAGTCATAAAAGATGCTCTTTATGAAATTAACTTGGCTTACAACTTTTACTTCATTAGAAAACTTTGAGAAGTTACAGCAATGCAACAATCCCTGTCACAATTTGGTAATGAGAAAGCAATATTAAGAAACAGGAAGAACTGATTGCTAAAAGGTTAGATCTTAATTAATTTCAAACATTTTACATACTTAACTTGATTCAGCTGTGAGGTATAATCCTAAAAATATGTATATTTAGTGACTGATATTTAAAGATGTCCTGAAGTTCTCTCAGGAGAACTTTCCACCACCCTCTGTAACTCTGAGCAGTGCAATCATTTTCACAGTTATAACCAGGACTAGATGTTAAATGCTCTTACCTGTACACTTGTAGTCTGAGGCAACTCCTTTAAGGCCAGCATCGAACACTGATATTTCTACTTTTTGCTTTCTGTGGTGGCAGCTGAGCAGCACAGAGGGCTGTGACACAACCAGATAGAGAAATGGCTGTAGCTCGATGTCCCCAGTTCCCCTGCGCCCAGGCTGCCGTACAATAGTTATGCCCAGGGCTTGTCGAGCAGATGATCTTGTGGAAGCGTGCAGACTTTCCAGGGACAAAAGACCTGTTTTTCTCCCAGCAGACAGGGGAGGGTTGCTGTTCAAAAGATCGTCTGCTGTGACAGAAGAGATGCATGGCTGACTGGGCTTCTTGATATCATGGCTGCTGCCTGAGACTGTTTCTGGAAGGTTCAAGGAGCTTTTACTTATCTTCTCACCATCTTTCTGATCTTGCACTGATTTTGCTTTAGGTGAGGCAGTGCACGAGTACGTCATCAATGAGATTCGACTTGACGTAACAAAAATGTCAAAGGGGATGAAGTTGAGATTCTTCACGATGGAAGACTGGCGGGAAGGACGGGCAATGCGGTGCTGGCTGGTGCCACTGTGCTGCTCGATCTGAATGATTCTGATCTTAACACTGTCGCTGCCAATTCCACTGTCCTGTGCCCCGCTATAACGGGAAGAAGTCTCAACTGTTCCTCCATCAGCCACATCCATCTTCTTCTGTTCTTGCTTGGAAACCTGCAAAGGAAAATGTTATATTAACTTCTGATATCCATACCCCAACTATTTCCATTTCAGTCACAGCAAAAAATCACTACATAAACATGATGTCAAAAAAGAGAATTCTAAAAAAAATATGCCAAGTTAACTTTAACACAGTAATAATTCATAAAAACACAGCAGGTGTCTGTTCCAATGAAATGATGACTCACAATAGCTGAAGAGCCAAAAAAAGATGTGAAAGAGGAAAAAAAAAAGCAAACAGTAAGGATTTCTAGGCTTAGAAAGCATTTAAAAAAATTAAACCCTTCATTTAAAAAAACTCTGAAGAATTTATAAGAAATTTATGCATTAATATAAACCCATATATCTGTGAAATAATATATTGCAAATTAAAGCCTAATTAGGATTGTTTTCCGATTTTGAGCACTGATGCTCAAAAAGTCACCTTTGTCACTAAAATTTTTTACTGTGATTAGATAAAATAGAACATAATATTAATCCACAATGCAACCATAAAAAAACTAAATGGAAATTATAAAATGAAATGTATAAAAAATATGTTATAGAAAAAAAGATTTTTTTAAGATTTATGGAAGGCAGCTACCTTATATATAAAAACAATGTTAAACACTGATGTTAAAGGAGACATCAGAACTATCTAAAGACTGATGGGTATGAAAGGTGATGGGTATGAGTTCTTAGCTTATCAAGGCCACATAGGGTATTGGCTGCGACATTCACAGGGTTCCACATGAGAAATCATTGCATATAGAAATATTTCAAAAAGAAAACATACACCACTGACAAACAAAGAGTGCAAGAATGAAATGAAAAGTTGCAAGGCTGTGTCCAGAAACCTTATAGTCTCAGCTCAAGAGACAGACATATCCCAAGAGAAAAAAACTACTTCAGGAAAAAACACTTTTAACACTGCTCATGAAACAAGTAGAAATCCTATCAAAAGTTTGAGGACAAGGTAGGGAGCATATACTAAGATATGTGGCAAAACAAACAATCTACAAAAATTCAATAATAATTGATGTATGACTAATTCCTCAGATTCATATGAAGGTTAGAGTCATACATTCTCCCTGCACAGCTTCCACAGTGTAACTAACACTTCCATCTGTGCTGCTGCAGTGAAGTTTCTGCTCTGCTCGGTACAGGAGCTAACATAAGAAATGCTCAACTTGGTCAGATTCATAACCCATCTATCCCAGTACACTGTTTTTGATAGTACCAGGAGGAAACTCTGTTAAGAAATACCAGAAACTCTGTCCACTTCCTGCAATCTGCTCCTCCCCAGGCATCCACAGCTGCTGCATGTAGGATGCCATGGGTACATGTTTGTGTGGTCATTTTGGAAACCATTTCTGGGCTTCTTGTCCATGAATTCATCATTCCTTTCTGAACACATTGACAGCATCTGTTCTCAACCTTCGGTGGCAACAAGATCCAATTTTTTAAAAAAAAAAAGTCACTTGAAACCATCTCCTCCTAGTGACATTGCTTTCTCCCAGTCTTTTGTAGCATAGAAATTGTTCAGGTCCACATTCAGCTTTATTAGTGTTGTTAAGACTTTGCAAAATATGATCACAGCCCCCCTCAGCCTTCTCCACTTCAGACATGGAAATCCTGGCCTTTTTAGTCTCTCCTCACAAAGAAGGCACTCCAGCACTTTCAATCATTTTAGCCTCCTTTGTCTACTTCTGTAACTCCACTATGGCCTTCTTGAGTACTCTACAAAGCACCCAAGAAGTGGAACCCTACAGTTCTCTATAAAAGTGAAATGCTGCCTTCTGTCTTGTTCTCCATCCCCATCCAGATGTCCAGTATTTTACAGGAGTTTTTTTGGCTGACACTGCACATTGACTCAATGATTTAATTTCTTCATTGCAGGACCTATTTCAATAATTTCTTCTTATCTTCTCCATCCAAAGGAATCCTCAAAAAGTGAAATATGAACTTCTACCTTAACTTCCTCTTCAAAAGAGAATAATTAATTAAAAATAAATTATTTACCAGCAACTTAACTATCGGAATGTAGGGCAGTGAATGACTCAATTTCTCCAGACTTCTATGGTCTTTATGCAGCAATATATTAGATTTTACAGATACTGCAGAAATTGGGTTATGAGGGAGGTAAAGAAAAGCAGGCTTTTTAAACCTTCCTTTATATTGTGCTTTATAGAACAAAGGGAGCAATCCCTCTCCTTTTCTTTAAAGGAATGAATATACTAGAAAAAGTATTACAGAGGAAATCCTAAAACAGAACCATTAACTAGCTGAGATTTTCTTTGAAAAGGTTTTTTGCCAGCTCTGGTTACAATCTTTTCAGATTCACTCATGTACATATTTTTCAAATAACCAATAAAATTCTTTGCGGCTGTTTTCTATGGCAGACTCATATCACTGACTTGTAAATGTGATATCACTTTTTATGCTGCCTCTGTAAAAATAACTAGAGACCATTTTAATGAATCACTACTTTGTGAGCCAAGAAATCCTCATTCCTCCTGATATCCTAGCAAAGTTAGGCTATTTACACCTCAGCCTCTCTGCCTGGTAAACTATAAAGCACTTCACCCACATCCTGTATTGATGGCACTTTCAAAACTGGGGCAGATGGTTTCATTGCTCATGTATTGAGGGCAAGCAGAAAGAAAGAATGGAGCTGTGAAAAAATCTTGCCATATGATTTCATGGAAATGCTGCCTGTAATTAAGTTGAGGGCATATGCTGCTAAACCCAGAAAGTTTTAATTGCTACACAGACATCAGGTGAGTCTGATGAAAAATGTTTTCAGAAAGCATGATTCAGTGGTGAATCCTACATGATATTCTCTTGTTGTCCTCTATGCAGCAGAAATTTCTGCAGCTACCTGACATTTAGGTTATCCATGACTTGGCCAGAGGAAATGAAAATATGGTGTCATCCACTAAGTGACAAACTTCCAGGAAGAAAAGCATCACATGTATATGACAAAATGGAGGAAGAAATCACAGTACTTCTGGTTTCTGAATGGATCCTCTCTTATCACACCTAAACAGATTTGAGTTGAAGACTAGTTCTTTTCCTCTGCCTCCTTTTATCATTAAGTATTTATTAAATGCTCTGGTCTATGCAGAGCACCTCTAGGAAGGTAAGAAAGGAGCTCTGCCTCCATCCCCAGTCAGACTATAGATTCTCTGTGCAGACTGCTGCAAGGGTGCTAATTGGTCCCAACTGCTGAGTTTCCTGTTATGAGGACATTCAACTACAGAAACTTTACTGAGACCCCCAAATCAATTCATGCAGGTCACTGAACAGCACTCAGAAGGCAATTTCTGCTCAGTATTAAGCAGTATGGAATATGAACCAGTGCCCAAGAGGTGAAAGATACCATATCCTATTACAGTTTTCCATGCCACCCAGCTCCACAATGAAACTTTGACTTATGTATGGCCGTACCACATATATTATAAAGGTTGGAACACATGAATAATGATTTGCAAGACAGCTGTACATAACACAACTGGGTAAAAAATAAAAGTGCAGAAGTATCACTGGTACTTCTTGCATTGATTTCAACTCAGTAGAGCATCAAGCCTTCCAACAATGTTTCAAAGTTAACTTGAAGATACGCCTAGTAATAAATTTGGGAAGCATTTAGGTATTCCTCTAATGGGATAAGAAGATGAGAGGGAGTGAGTCTCAGTACAACAGCTCTAAAAAGATTCTTTGCTGTATTATGGAATAAATGGGCCAACTCTTTAAGGATGTCAAGAACAGCAATATCATCTTGCTGTTAGCAAATGTAATGGTAACATTTATCATTGGGCTGTATAATATCAATTCTCTTACTCTTTACATAACCCATTTAAAATGAACAATAAAAGTTTTCTTTAATTAGCTACTGGTGTACATTAACATGATCATGATTAAACCATAAAAACCAACCGTACATTACTCTGGTCCCCTATCCCACGTGTTTTAAATTATTTTAGTTGAAAATGTACTTTGAGTCCCTTTTAAAAGTTCGACCTTCTGCTTTCAGAGAATTAAATGCATATTACTATAGTGGAGAAGATAATGTTTCAGACCTCCAGGCATATATTAAACACACTGGCAGCACATTAGACAAAATGCTTTACTTATTAGATACTTCCTATTCTAAACAGTGTCATCAAAGGCTAAAAACAAAATCCATATAAAAGCTGCACAATGCTTCCACACAGAACCTGTGCCAAAATCCCTGTACTTTCCAGCTAATGAGGAAAGGATGTGTACTCTTAACATATGAATGTAAGATTTTCCAAGCATTCACTTTAGGAAACAGGACTATTGATTCCACATGGCTTATGTTAAATGAAACTGTATTGGTAAAATAACCTTTAAGATATTTGGCATGATAACTATAATTAAACAGTATTCAAAGGAATAAAACAAAAGGGAATTTGGTTCCACAATAGCTAATTAAAATAAAATGAAAAAACACAGCATGTCATCTATCAAGATAAATTGTTATTGTTCAAGAACTATTTAAATACTGTTAAAATATACTTTTAGATAAAATCTGAAAGGACTGGAAAAATATTTGTGGTTTAAAAATGGATAGTTTGGTGAAGAAAAAAGTATAGGACGCTGAAATTTTAAGCTGAGATAATAGCTTTAAAGCTTTGAGCATAACCAGATGGTACTTAAATCAGAGGTATTCTACAGTTTCATTGTCAGAATAAGTTGCAATATGGAAAGGTTTTCAATAGCTAGAAAAAACACATCAAGATGATAGTTTACTTCTTAGATCATTTCAGTGCATTTTCTTGTCCTTTCACAGTTATATACCCTATCAATACTACACACCATAGAAAAGGTGTTGAAAGCTACACTGGTAGCTGGGGAACTGTGGTTAATTTTTCCTTTTCATGTGTTGAGATAGGTAACTTGATTAGCTTAACCTCTAGAGTTCACTAGGGCATATGGCACATATATCTATCAAGAGAAAGGGCATGGAAATGGCATGTCCTGTAGAACACACACAGATAAGTACATCATAAAATCAAGGATCAATAAATAGATTTGCTTTTCAGCATTGGCCAGTAATCTAAGGTCACTGCAATTTTAACCAGGTAAGTCTTATTTATTTTCCATTTCTGATCACAGTACTTAGATGGTCATGATATCTTCAAAGTTTTCACTCCATAAAGAGCAGGAATAAAATCATCAAGGTAAACACACTGCCTAACACTTTAGACCAGTAATTAACACATTTTCCAAATCAAAGAGAAGTGTTTTACAACAATTGTCAGAACTGCCACATTATATTTCTTGACAACTCAAGAAATTTCAACAATAACAATGTAAGCATGTGCAAATTTCACTATAAACATTTTTACGTTCATTTTCTGGTATTCACAGAATAATTCATTAATTAATAGAATAACTGTAATTTGGAATTACAGCCATTCTAGAAGAAAAGCATCTACATCTGCATATTTTTTCCAGCTTCTCATATTAATTATGGTCATTCACTATTGAAGTAAAATTTCCATTTTAAGTTCATTTCTTAACTCTGATCAAAACCCTTCAGCCAATCATGAGCTCATGCTTCACATTACATAAGTTATGGAAAGACTCACAAGTGTGAAACCACAAAATCAAAGTGCCAATCACATCTGCTCCATCACTGTTGTATGTGACCTAGTTTTATTCCTTCTGCTAAAAAGTATTAATATTTACATGGAAATAAAAATCTTGCCTACTGGACAAAGTAATTTACAGAAAAGGAATATGCTCTATTTTTGTTTTCTGTTGTGCTTAAACTGGAATGACCAAGATAACACTGGATAATTTCTTCCTTTCTACTAAGTACTTCAGAAAATGCATTGAGAAGTTTCCACCAGCTTAGAAATTTAGTTAATGTATCATTGTTATCTAATGGATCTTTGTTTGCCACATTGCTCTACTGAACACGCCAACTAAAACAATTTTGTTATGTTTTGCATATGAGTTACATGATTGAATTTAATTCTGACCATTATCAAAATTATTTTGCAAATTGACATACTAATTTCACATGTAAAATATATTAAAGACACACATACAAATGTATTTGACTACTAAATTTTGTCCTCCAGTCTAATAAAATTCCAAATTAAAACTTCAGTCTATTAAGTCTAGACAGATTGCTTCTACTTGTATCAATCCAACTGCAGAAAGAGTCCTTTATAACATGAACCTAAAGCTGTCCTCCAAAAGGAAACTATTAAATCAAGCCAAAATGAGGCAACTAAAATAGCAGAGATGTCTGAAGTAGTTTATTTCATGAAAGTCAAATGGGTTTTTTTCCTCTAAGGAGTTTTCTTTTTAAGCAGAATTTGTTGCAAAACAAATGATGCCAATTTGAAGTGTAATTGTGTATAGGAGCTTCTGGACCTACAGAATTACTTCAGATGGGAATTGTAGTTTTCACAGTACTGCAGGAATTACACGCAAGTTGTGATGGCAGGGAGCAATACAAACTCAGCTTCTTTGTACAATGTTTTCCCAGCTCTTCAAGAGTAAAGTAAGAGGCTACATTCTGTTAAACACTGATGCAAATATTCATAAATCAAAGCTGTGTTAAATGTTCCAATTGTAATATGGATATCCAAGTGCTAAATCCTTTCTAATGCCAACAAAATTATTTTTTTTCATTTTAATACAAACAATATGTTTATTTTGCTACCCTATGAAGGCCAGTAAGAAACTGGAGTTCAATTTTTTTTTCCCTTTCCAAATAAAGGCTTTCCATTTAAAAAGAACAGGCTGAAATTTGGCAGAGTTCTTTTTTCCACAGCATTTTTTCATTAATATTATTACTAAAAGCATTGGCTTTTTTGGTGTTATTCTTCAAATTTAAATCCAAATTTTAAGTTCATTTCTTTGCTTTTATACAAAAAATATTGGCTTAACACACATTTATTTAAGACATGGTGAGGGTTTGCTCAATTTCGCATACTTTTTTCTGATTTTTACCTTTATTTTTGGTTTCTTTTTGTTTTTGTTTTGTTTGGTTTGGTTTTTGTTTTTGTTTAGAAAGGCAACATTGTTTTGGGTTTTTTTCCTGTTTAAAGCCAAGAAACAGCATTTTGCAATGAGAATCTTGCATATTTAATTTGGACATTTTCAAAAGCAACAGTTGAAACTTCACCTTGATTTTATGCACGCACGTATGGCACATACAGGACAACCGTGGGATCAGGCCCAGCCAGCAGAGGTTTAGTAAAGGCAGATCCTGCCTGACCAAGCTGAACTCCTTTTACGACCAGCTGACCTGCCTGGTGATGACTGTGGATGTAGTCTAACTGGACTTCTGCAAGACATTGAGGTGCTGGAGTGCATCCAGAGAAGGGCAACAGAGCTGGTGAAGGGTCTAGAGAGTAAATCCTACAGAGACTGACTGAAGGAGGCGGGTTTGTTTAGTCTGGAGAAGAGGGGCTCAGGAGATACCTTATTGCTCTCTATGAATACCTAAAGGGATTGTACCAAGGTTGGGGTTGGCCTCTTCTCCCAACCAAACACTGAAGGTGCAAGAAAACACAGTCTCAAGCTGTGCCAGAGGAAGTTAATTTTGGACATCAGGAAGAATTTCTCCACTGAAACTGTGCTTAAGTATTGGAATGGGCTGCCTAGGGAAATGGTGGAGTCACCATCCCTGAAGGTGTTCAAGAAACTACTGGATGTGGCACTTAGTGCTACGGTTTAGCTGCGATGGTGGTGCTTGGTCAAAGGTTGGACTCAATAACCTTGACCTTGGATGTCTTTTCCCACCTTATTCATTCTACTATTCTGTGACATTCTCTAACATTTCAGTATCAAGATTTCAGTATCAGACTAATTTTACCAGTCTCAGTTTTTGGTCACATGTCCAGGCAGTTTAAATAATTTAATTATATTAAATATGGAAATATAATAAATATCATTCACTGTTGTGACTTCTGAACATGAGAAATTTAACAAAGTTATTTACTCCTGCTGGAGTAAACTTGAATATTCTCCCACTGACTAATATTCAGCATTCTGTAAAATAAATTAAAAAATGCAGAAGGAAAATGCCAAATATCTGGCAGTAATTCAAAGCAGAATTCAACAAAGCCTCAGAAGACAAATTTAAGCATCATTTTCTAAGAGAGGATGAATGAATGTACGAACAATAAAAAGTCATTATTGTAATGTGATAAAGTACCTTGGCACTTGACTTTCATAATACAGACTCTATCTTCAGCCTCTTAAATGAGTAATTGTCAAGTTAAATGAACTATTCCCAGAAGCAAACAATACAATCTTTTTCTTAATACATATTAGATACTTTATCCATTTTGAGCATTTTAAAGGCAATTAAAATAACTAAATCCACAGCAGATTAAAAGATTTCATGTACAGATGCTGCCTAACTAAACAAACTTCATTCTACATTATTTCCAGTAATATAAGTCAGACTGAGTCAGACTACATGCCACAAACAGAAAAAATCCACAGTGCAGGAATCTCCAATGAGAAATATTCAACTGCTGGCACACTACTGCTCACTGAAACATGTGCTGGGATCTTGAGTGCCTCAGGTTTTAAAGCTGTTAGATGTCTGGAAAATTATCTATCTGTACCTTACTGCCTTTTTTTTTTTTTCCTTTTTCTAGGTTACTGCATCTCCCCTGTATCAACTTGTACCTAAACTGATCTTTGACTAAACCATGTTTCAATTTGTTGAGAATATTTTAAAGACTACCTGAGGAAGTAAAGCACATGAAATGGCACATGTACTAAAATGTACAAAATTAGGAATTCCAGAATATGTTTTTTGGTAACAAGGCCATGACAAAATATCCCCATTTTTAGCAAGTTGTTTGTCTCAGCTTTGGTGTACAATTCCATGCCAAACTGAATTTGTGTCTCCTCATTTGTGCCTTATATGACAGTAAACCAGCCAGCTCAGGGTCTTGAAGCATCCAAAAAAAATAATCCCAGGAAGAAAAAACAAGCCAACCAACCAAAAAACCTGAGAAAAAATGTATTTGTTTTTTTTGCCTGTTCTGTTTTCTTCACTGGTTCATTGTACAATACAAAGCAGTGAAGGAAAAGGACAGACCATGGCAGCTCATCTTGGATTAACTTAAGCCTCAAAATTGCATCCTAAATCGTGCCCGCTGAATTTGTTTAAAACAATTAAAAGAAAGAAAAGAATCACGGCATTGGAGCAGGAATGAAAGGACCAGAAGAGGACCTCTGCAAGCCGCCTTGGGGTGGGTGACATGCGGAGCTGCATCTTCAGGTTCCTCCAAATGATCAGGCCTGGCAGCCCCCTCAGTCTCTCGTGCTGAGCGACTGCTCCAAAGTACCCAGCACTCAAATCATGCTGAGATTTGACTTTATACCTCACTGGAAAATCAATGGAGAACTATTGTGAAACACATCCTGCAGCAGTCTGACATCTTCAAAGTTTTTATCTGCAGAGCTACGATTCCATTGGAGCCATTCAAATTGTGGGATGGTAACAACATTGAATTCCATTAGTGGGTCCAGATACAAACAGTTTACAAAGTTTACTTCTTAAAGAAAAACCTGACCTTTACATGCTTCTATATGGCATTACTATGATGTGTACTATAATAAAGATGCAAAAAGACAGCACATATTACTGAATATTGTTTACATATATTGTTTTTCCATAAAAAAAATTTTCCAGTTTTGGGCCATGAAGTTCCTTTTGGATCACTAATTTTTGTTTTTTTCTTTGTTGTTGAGTTTTATTGAAATATTTTCCTAAGCATTATTCTAAGTATAATTTTTTAACTGGCCATAAATTCATTTGCTCTGATGGGCTTGCTTACAGACATACCTGGGAAATGACTCAGTGAACCACTCAACCAAGACCAGTCTACTCAGAAATTACATTGTACAACAATGATTTAGAAATACAATGGGTAAAACTTCCAAATATTCAATATGTTAGAAACATTTATCTTGTGTGGAGAGGGCATTATTACCTTTATAAGGAACATTTTCAAGAGAATGTAGAACAGTTATGTACCCATCTTGCACTGAAAAAATAATAGTTTGACAATAATGTATTTGTAAATCTGAATCTCTCCTCTTCTGTTCCTGTTTTGAAAGGCAAAGAATCAGCCAGAAAGGATGATCTGTAGAGACAAGACAGTCTATCCTAGCAGAAAAGCGAGAAAGACATACAAACTACTGAAAGAGAGCATGTGAACTAATGCAAACACACAAACCTAATTATCCCCGTAGCTCTGTGAAGAAAAAAATGCCCAACTTTCTAAAACCAATGTTTTAAATCACAGGTCTTCAGACAAATATCAGTTTTATGAAACTTCTAGACAGGATCCCTACTCAGTAAAGCTAACAGATTTTCAGTTTTAGGGATTCTCTAATTCCAACAGCTTTCCAATAGTCTGAAATAACTGTTATTGCTAATTTCTGAGAATACTTTACTTTACTAAGTCATTATCCCTCCAGTGTTTTGATGAAGAAAGTTAAAATTAGTGGAAACCTTTACTTAGGATGAGTCAAGAATGAAGCTTCCAGTCTTGATTCATACAATGAGTCACAGGTAATCTGGGGGGAAGGTACAGTGAAATGAAGAGCTGGAAATATGTGTGCCTAGGAGCACGCACTGAGGGGAAAAAGTGCTAATATTCAAGATTATTAAGCAAACCCATTAAGCAGGGCAGAAATACCAAAGCTGCATACTATGTATAAACAAATGAGAACTTTAAAATGTCTTCTCTCTAAAAAGGTACTGGCAGTTAATTATCTGTGGAGATAAGTTCAAAGAAATTAGAAATAGCTGCAAATCTGAATTTGATTCAGTACATGTTATTAGCATCACACACATGACTCATACCAATCTTTTATCAAAATCAGACTCTATGATTTCACCATTTGATATAGCAACCAGTAACTCAATCAGAGGGAAAGTAGCTGCAAAAATGGAAGTATTGTCTTGCTCTTTCATCTCCACATCATACTCATGAGAAATACTCCACAATATAAGTCAGTGTGACAACTACCTCTTTTATCTAGATGGGAATACCAACAGTACCTGGTTGTATCACACTTACCAAAGCCACAGACCCTAGGCATGTACTTTGCAGCCCTGCCACAAAACCATGACACTGCACTAAAAATTAATTCATTGTAATTTTACTAGATTGGCTTTTTTGATAGGTGGTGGAACACATTGAACATTTTAGAAAGAAATTAAATACAGCTAGGCTCTTTATTATCCTTCCACTCTGAACACTGTGTTTCCACAAAGAAACACTGTGGATGCTAACTGAAACAGAGAGCACGGTGCCGGTGGAAATTGCAGGCCGCATAGCTTTCTCAGTCTTGCCTGAGAAAGTGGCCTCGGAAATCATGGAGAGGAATTAAAACAATCCTCAGAGATAGAAAACAGCCTTGCAGGTGCTGTTTGTCTGTTCCTTGTTTTCTTGCAAGAGAAGGTCGAGGGGTGGTGAACCCCACTGACCAATGATGGTGATGTGTTAGTTTGCTAACCAATAAGAATTTCTTTTCTGTACTTTTCACGTGTCGGTCTATAAAAAAGACCTGAAGCAATAAACTGAGAGAAATTCTCTTGATCGACTCCCAAGAGAATCTGTGTCGTTCTTCCCACCGTTCCTAATAGAGTGACAAAACACTACTACTTTCTCTGCCCCACTCAACCAAAATTCAGTGCAATATTCAAATGTTCAAGACAAGTGGAAAATTACTATTACTGACACAAGTGAACTTCCCTGCAAGCAAGACACAGAACAAAATGAATTGTTTGGATTCAGAGGATCTCAGAAGCCACACAATCCCAGAAGTTAATGCTGATGACCAGGGGAAGGATGTTAACATTAAGAAACTGTTGTCCACCTATGGAATCCTCAACTGAAGTGTAAAGTTCAAATGATACTTTTCCATCCAAAATATCTAGTTTTAATTCAGGTATCTCAAAATTCTCATAGCATGACTATGGATGTAACTTGTGCAGAGTTGCAAGGGGATGAATGAAACTGCAAAGCAATTCAAAATGTTAAAACATACCACTTGCTTAGGTTTGAAGTGTAAAACTAAATTGTGAATTTGTAAAAATTCCAGGCTAACACAGAACTCAGATCTTCTGTCATGACAGGTTTTTGCTGTGTGAAGCCTCTGTGCATGTGTGTGCATACACATACATGCTTATGTCCTTTTGAGTAATCCTCACGTGTTTTGCCTTCATGTCTGCAAAATGGACTCTTCCTCATAAGGCTTCCTACTTTAGTATAAATTTACTTCATCCCTAAATATTTCTTTTTAATTGAAAGCTAAGATTTCTGCTTTGAAAATTCTAAGGAAAACCACATCCATTTTCCCAACATAAGAACAGCATCTAGATTTCCATGGAATGAGAATTTTTGCTCATATGAAGTATCTAGAGCTATTGCACAGTCCTTCAAAAAGATACCTCCCCACTGGTTTTGGCAACAAAATCAAATGATGAGACAAAGCTTCCTAAGAACGGAAACAGGGTATGGCAATGACTCAACACACTGGCAAGGACTTTATTTTGATAGTGTCCTTGAACTAACCAAAATATCTGTTATTTTCAGGAAAACATCCAAGGAGTGGCTATGTGGGAACCCAAGTACTGGTAAAGCTACCAGGAAAATGATGCAAGTATTATTCAGCTATTCCAGCTAATGGTTTTTATTGGCATTCTCAAAAAGTTACGCATTTGGCACTCTCTCTGACACTACTGAGCCACAAGATTAAGTTTAAAACATATGAACAGCTCAATGGTAAATATTATCAGAAGACTTTAATGTCATATGTATTTGAAAAGATGTAGCCATTCTACAAATTATAACAATTCGATAAAGCAATTAAATCTAGTAAGCCTGTTTACTAAGTGGATTAGATTAATCTGTGAAAGAATCTTTACTAAGAAAATGAAGTTATGCATGGTGCAAATTTTCACCATCAACTCTACACACATGTATGTCTTAAATTTGCTAACTTTTCTTACATGTCTTCATGTTACTATATATTTGAAAAAAAACACACAAATTAATTTGTACAGCTTCATTTGATATGTCAAGGTTTCAGGCCTTTAACATTAGCAGAAATAGAAAATGTATGCCACAATTAAACATTCACCATCCTACAAAGCTGCTGCTATAGGACATTGATTTATAGATTTAGATGAAGCTGATTCAGATGCCATTCTTCCACTAAGGTATAATGAATAAAAACTTCTGATTATAGATTGGCTTTTTTTTCTTTAGTATTAAAATTATAGTTATAAAAGTCTATAAAATTGCTAAACTATAAAATATAGCTAATTCTCCTCAGCATGCAATTGCTTGTAAATGGTACAAGGGTACTGTTGCAGCTCCAACTCATACAAATTAATGTCACAGGAAAAACAAACCACTTAACTCTGTCAATGACACAACCTGGACCCCCTGGACAACTTTGATCCATTTGATGTTTTATATATATAAAAGGCTATGCTCTTTTATGTTTCAATTCACTACTAATTAAAAGAAAATTTATTCATGGAGGTATTTTTGTCACTTTTCAATCAGTATGAAAAAGTCATGCATTTCTGACAGAACAGACAGATGAGTTTGTGAAAAAATAACCATATTTGTTTCCTGACAAAATCTCAGGTATGAATAATGGAATGTATTATTCTACTAGACAGTCTCAGATGATACAACAGTACCCAAATCTGAAAACAGATTATAGATGGCCGGAAAAATTGAAAAATTAGGATGGCATCCAATATAATCACCAGCAGTACACTCAGAAAATTATGTCTCCTTGCTTAATATACTAAAATGGAATTCTGACTTAAAGAAAATCAGTATGAAACTAAGCAGCATCTTTATCCCTAGGTGATCAGCCAGTCCATCACAAGCCACACAAGTGACTGAACAGTGAATACTACCTACTACTGAATAATGGCTTTCCCTCAGTGGAAATACCTGTTTTGGTTTGTCACCATATGTTTCCTGTTTTTTTACAAAACAGATGAAACAACTAATTAATATTGAGACTTCTATTCTGCTTTCTAATTTGACTGAGAAAATGAAATATTACATACTGTTTGAGGAAGACTGACATACAGGGTGGCTATATTAGCTTTATTTACTTCTAAAAATATGTTAAAATGCATGAAAAAAAATGTTTCTTGTGAGAGAATGCCAGGGAAAATAAGTGAGGATTCTCCTCATAAAGAAAACAGGGAATTTCAAATCTAAATTCCTCACTGCCCACTGACTATACCTTCAATTAATTCTTTACTGGCTTCTATCCTTTTCCTTTATGTTTCTTGTCTTTCACTTTAAGGAAAAAAAAAAACTTATTTTGCTTTAAAAGGAAGGAAATTTCAGAATCCACGTGTTTATAATTCCTGTCAGGGATCAAGTTTTCCACACTACCTAGCAGGTGATGTTCCATGCAGGGAAGATTCCATGCAGCACCATAACTGGTGCTGTCTAAAGGTAACATTTAACATTACCTTTAACAAAAAATTAACAGCATCAAACTCTTCTGTATACAAGCATTAGATGACTCAAAGGAGAAGATTAGTGGAGATCAAAGAATGGCAGAACCCTCAGTCTCACATCGTGTGACCCAACACTGCAACTTTCCTCTCCTCGTCAGGCGCTTTAGCAAATCATCACTGTGACACATCCAGTGTCCACACTGTGAGAAAGTCCAGGCACATGTTCTCTCACACTTCTCTTTAGGGGGAGTTTGAGCCACTGTCTTGCTTTCAGTTATTTTGTCCTGCATATATGCCAGCAACCAACTATACTTGCTGTTTATGGCAAACCTATAGCAATTCTAACACATATCATGGTTTTCTATTATTTTTTTTCCCTGAAAGTGAACCAATATGATTTCTTGCATGTGTTCTAATCTAAAGAAAAGTTTGAACATTTTAATAGCAATACTTTTATTATCTCTGTAATGAATACTTCAGATTATTTTGGTCAATACATTAAATGATCAGAAATGGCAAAGTTTTAAATTAACTTTACATACCACTTAGTTATTATTTTCCTTGGATAAGAAAGCACAATGATATTGAAGGTAATGATTACAAAAATAATTCAAAAGTTATCTTCAAAATATTGCAAGGCAAGGTATGGAATATAGAGATTGGACAGCATGTTTATGTCTTTTAGACTATTTCACTAACAGTAGCATGAGACAATAAAAGCAATTCATTGAGCAGACATGAGAAGATCTGGTTCAGTTAAACAAGAACTGTAGGCTAAAAGAAAAACAAAAGTGGACTGAACACCCACTTGCACTTGAAACTCATGTAAAAATTATTCTGTCCCATTATGCTCTATTTTAAAAGATTTGGGAAAATAGCAAAAGAGAAGAGAAAAAATCCCTAAAGCTTGAGTTTTTAACTAGTATTGATGACAACACAGAGGAGAACCATCACCTCAACATTTTCATTTGCTTTTTTCCTGTCTCACTGTAACTTTTTTATTTTGCTTGTTATAATTATTTTTTTTCCAGAAAATAACAACAACCCCTATGAGATGTTTTCTCATTAGATTTGTTCCAGCATGGGAGTTTTTAAACACTACTGATATGAAGCTTCACAGTATTCTAGTGAAATACTTGTATTTTTTCTTTCATTAACAATACAAAATATCCTTTTGTGTTATATATATATTGTGCTATATACTAACTTATTTGTAGATTATTGTATTGGGTGAATTCCTCCACAGATATACTTTATGTGAAATCTTGATATGCAAGAACATCTTTTCACCTTAATTTAAGTGGTCACAGAAAACATTAAGGAAAATGCCACCGAATCATGAAGTGCTTAAACAGCTATCAGGTACAACTTTCATAGTTTGTGTGCTTGTGCACATCAAAAATCAGCAGCAAAAAACTAGTTTATTCCTAGCAAAAAGGAATACACTTTGAATCTATAATTGTAAGTATGGTTTTACTAATATTATTTTACTAGTATTTATTAGTATTACTATAATACTATAACAAGTTACTATAATACTTACTATAATAAGAATTCTTTACCTTAACAGTTTAATATCCATCTTATTTAACAAGTTTTTTGATCCTTCTCAACTAGATAAATCCAAACGCTGATTGGAGAGACCCCTCATTGTAAGATAAAAGTTTTCCTAACTATGTATGTCAAAGAGAGACTATAAACACTTTTTTCCCCTGTAATTTTGTATTTTCAGAATCTAAGCATCAAGACTTCTTCAAAGAGCCATTTTCATTGCAACAATCACTTTGAAACATTCTTTTTTTTCTTTGTAATTTGATGAGAGAAACTAAAGGTCACATGCTTTACAGCAAACCAAATTTTTCCTCTGTCTCCTACTTAATTTTCTCTTTTTACATTCTATGGACATTTCACAGATTGACATGAAATGCAATTCTTCCTTATCAAAACTTTGTGAGCTTTTAGGTAATAGAAATTGCTGTCTTCTACAAATCCAGCTGGGATGTACAAGGCACAATCAATTTGAAGCACACAGAAGTGGCCTCACTGTGCAGGAATAAAAGCATAAGACATTTCCTAACTCCAGTGGCACAATTTAGAGCACCTCTGGGGATCTAGCTGTGATATGTGCTTAGAAACTACAGCTTTCTGTAATCCTTCTCAACTTGAAAACACTTCCCTGGATATATTCCATTGTTTCCAAATCCATAAAACCAACACAGTGAGAATAACCAAGCCTAATTTTAAACTAACCCATGTCAAATTGCTTGAGAATTTAAATAATCCAAATTTTGTTACTTTCTCTTTACTTTGTTACTTCATTTCTGGTATCTGAAACTTTACATTTTGTAACCTAACTATAAGTTTTATAATACCTTACTCTTTGAAATGTACAATCATTAAAAAAGGAAGCTACAGTTACTAACTATTCATGCAAAAACGCAGTCCACAAATCCAAAGTCATGAGATTGTTGCTAACAATTTCATCAATAAACTGAACATATTAATTCCAGCTGCAATAAATCTGTGATTCTTCAATTATGGTGGTGAAAATCCACTAGAAAGCACCTCATAGCCCACGACATCAAAGTTAAAGTACTACGTGCTGTATGACCTGCTATTCCCTGGAACGAAAAAGCTCTAGAACATGGGCAGAACTGAGCAGGTACACAAGACCTGATCACTAATTATGCAAGCTACAAGAAAAACAAAATTATCTGAGAAATATTTTATTGGTTCACATTTCAATACCTACTGTTTCTGGGGCGCTACTAATACCATAGACTAAGATTCCTGTTTCCACTCTCTACAACAAATATCAAGTGCATAATTAAAAAAGTTTTGAAACCCTCAGGAAGTTATCTTTACACAGCTTTAGCTTTTTTAATGTGCCAACACATTTTAGGATATCAAGACACACCTAAATTCAACTGATTTATAGAGAATACAAAAACCAAGACACTTTGGGTGCTTTGACACTGATTACCTTAGATTTCAGTAATTAAAAGACAAAAGATAAACAGCTTCTTCAAAAAAAACTGGCAAATGGGAATGCCAACTTCTCAAAGTTTCAACATACTAAAAATACTTCCATTTACACAAGCTTTCCATAAGAATACTATACAGTCAATACAACATCTGTGCAACATGTGGATCTGCCATTTCACACTTTGACTGTCTGGCTTCTTAAGTAGTATTATCTGGAGCTTGTTTTACCAGTTTTCTGACTTATTTTTTTCTAAGCAAAATACAAATGGAAAACAAATTTATGCTTGTTTTCAACAATTTTTTTTCATGTTTCACACAAGTAATTAATAGCCTTGACTAAAGTGTAATTAAGTTGCTCATCATTCAGAAGTTTGCCCTGCTAAAGTATCATCAGGAAGAAAAAAATGCTAAAAACTCCATTAGCTATCATTCCTTCAAATTCTGTGTGTGATACAATTGTAACAGCACTTTTGTACATATATCCTGCTGACCATGTTCTTTATCTTACAGTAAAGTTACAGCAACAACAGTTTGATGAGATTGCCATAAACAGAAATAAAGAACATAACATTCCTACTGAGTCAGAACGAAGACCTTTTTAGACTCCTGTTCTCTAAAAGCAGATATAATTGGATGCTTTGAGAAAAGAAAACATAGTTAAAGAAAGCACAAAGAAATAGTTCTTCAGCATACTCTTCCAGACATCCTAAGCCAATGCATTACAGGGCTTTAAATCTTAGCAGAAAAGCTTTTCTAAGCCTCATCTGCTGCAATATAGAGAATGACTTACACCTTCTTCAAATAATACTGCAGTATGTCTAATGTGACAAAAACACAGTCAGATTTAGACAGGCTTCCTTTCCAGGAAGTAATCAGCTGCCATAGATGAGCTTTCCATGCCTTCTTTTTGGATGCTTTTTTAGCTATTAATTAGCTCACTTTAATGGTGTATTGCTTATTACTCACTCAAGCATTTGCTTAACTTGTTTGGGTTATCAGAGCAGATAGGAGCTGTACTTCCCCCAGCCTTGCCCATTATTGGGATGAATACAAGGAACATGCTGCTTACTTTGAAATATCCAGTATTTATAGTTGCTAGACTCCAAATAAATTTTTTTTTGGTAAAATATCAAAATGCCAAAGTTGAAACAACTTTTGCTTCCCCCTAGTATTAATATTATTTATTCAGGAAGCTGGTGGGTTGTAGCTGCAATTTCTCAGAACACAGGGGTTTGCCCTATGGAACATGTCACACCTGCTGGTGGGGTTTATTCCATGACTGGCCATGAGCCAGGTCTAGAAGCAGAATATCATCTGCCAAGGTGACAAACACTGCTGCAGCTAGTACTTATGCAGCCTAGGATGAGTGCTCAAAGGTCAAATACATAAAAGCAGGCTTTAACAAAGCATAAAACATTAGCCAGCAGGTCATGCCTGGAATTTCTGAAAGAAAACAAAGACGTGCCCACACCAGGGTTTCCCCTGTTCTGCTCAGCACTTCCCCCAGGTGAATGATTGCTTGTGCCCACTGTCTATTGGCTCAGACTGCTCAGAGATGTTAAATCAGAGATCATTCTTTGTGGGACTGTTTTGCCAGCACATCTGAGTCTATACCTCATCAACTCAGTTGTTAAATGCAGTTGCTCCTGCACTTTAGCCAGAAGATTTTTTTTTTTCCATGTATTTTGTAGGGGAATGTAAGTTCTCTAAGCATCAAATTTGTGCAGAACCTACTGTATTCTAATGGCTAGCAACACATAATAGGAAGTATGTTGAAGAACTTTGGAAGGTTTCTTCATTGCTTAGGCAAAAATAAAAGAATGCCAGCCAGGGGCAAGGGAAGTCTGAGAGGGATCCAAAACAGGGACAATTTTTTTCATTTCTATTTAAACTATTGAAAAAATATTTCTGTATTTTCAGAAACTGATTGTTGAGTGCTGCATTCCTCACTACAATTAAAAAATTGTGAATAAGCATAATTGAAGGAAAAGATGATGAGTTTGGCTATTCTTTCAAGAAAGAGCTTATGCTATTTTTATTAGTATATTAGATGCCTATCTGAATTTCAGACTGTATAGGATAGCTATGGACTTGTAGCCTGTGGAAACATGCATTTGGGCTAGCAGAAAATAAACAAACAAGACTACATAACCTGAGAAATGGGGATGAGACAAATGGCAGGTCCCAGAGGGTCACGATCAGTGGCACAGGGTCTAGTTGGAGGTCTTTAACTACTGGCGTCTCCCAAGGGTTGGTACTGAACCCAGTCTTGTTTAACTTTTCATCAGTGACTCGTATGAAGGGTCAGATGCCTCTCCAGCAAGCTCACTGGTGACACAAGGCTGGGAGGAGCAGCCGATACCCCAGAGGGCTGTGCAGCCCTTCAGAAGGACCTGGGCAGGCTGGAGAGATGGACAGAGAAAAACCCATATGAAACTCAACAAGGCGAATGCATGGTCTTGCATGTGGGGAGGAATAACCCCAGGCACCAGTACATGCTGGGGGGTGATCTGGTGGGAAGTGGCTCTGTGGAGAAGGATCTCGGGGTTCTGGTGGACAACAAAATGGACCTTGTGGCCAAAAATGCCAAAGCTATTCTATGGTGTGTTAGAAAGAGCATTGCCAGTAGGCTGAGGATGGCGATTCTGTCCCTCTGCTCAGCTCTGGTGAGGCCTCACTTGGAGTGCTCTGTCCAGTTCTGGGCTGCTCAGTACATGAGACATGTAGACCTCCTGGAGTGAGTCAAATGGAATGCTATGAAGATGATGAGGGGGACCTCAATTATTAGGAAAGGCTGAGGAGCTGGGCCTATTTAAGAATGACTTGAGAGGAGATGACTGAGATGGGAGTTTATCAATGTCTACCAGTATCTAAAGGGAGGGTTTCAAGGGGATGGAACCAGGCTTTTCCTGGTGCTGCTGAGCAGTAGAACAAATGGAAATGAGCAGAGAGTGAAGCACAGGAAATTCCACCTGAACATGAGGAAGAACTTTACTGTTTGGGTGACTGAGAACAGGCTGCCCAGAGAGGGTGTGGGGTCTCCCTCAATGGGGATAGTCAAGAACCATCTGGACACAGCCCTGTGCCATGTGCTCTGGAAGACCCTGCTTGAGCAGAAGGTTGGAGCAGAGAATCCACTGTGGTTCCTTCCAGTCTTACCCATTCTGTGATGGAGGGGATAAGGAGAAATATACCCTAGGGAACAGAAAGTGAATTAATGCTTTCAATGGACATCATCTGGAAAGTATTTCAGATGTTTCAAGTGGCCTTGAAAGTTAAAATCAATCATCTTCCCTCCGTCTAGAGCCATAATTGTCACAGAAATAGTGTGAAGAAAAAGTAAGCATTTCTAAGTACCTTTTTTGTTTTTCAAGGAAGATACAAAGTAACTGTTCTTTGCATTCAATGCCTCCAGTGTAGATAGTTATTACACAGGATCAATCTTTAGGACAAATTTAAAGAAATTATTTTTGTATACATCAATTTTTTTTTCAAAAGTCTAGCCTTAATCTCTAACTTATTGGAAAATAAAAGTTGGTAATGACCTCCATAGCCATATTTGAGGGGTGTGACATTCACTGACTTGCAATGAGATATGTTACCCATGCATTCCTACATGGTCAGCAGCAGAACAAGATGTGTGTTGGTTTGTATTTAATTTCTTTTTCAAAGAGGAGTTCTTGTGTTTTCTGCTTCTAAATGATAGTATGACAAATACGTCTTGCCAAAAATCTCCAGGTGGTAAGTGATGGACACCAGGAAACAGATTCGCCAGATGAAGAAATGAACTCCTTGAAAATTCACCTGTTTTACCACTGATCAGCAGTAAAACTAGTCATCATTTATACTGGAAATACCTTTACCAGACTATTAAAAATTCTTCTAGGAAGGAGGAAATGTGGCCCTTTGATTGATATTTCACCTATAATATTAGATGTATCACTGAACAAAATCAGGACATTAGTGGTACTTCACTCTTTTCATTGTATTTCATTTCCTAGCACTTCTGTTTCTGTACTCCATGTGTAGATATTATATGTTCTTCTTCTAAGAATTTGGCATATATTAATTTTGAAAAAGTGAATAATTACAAAAAGTCAGCAACATTCTTTGCCCCTCAGTTAATCTATCAAACACCACATATGTGTCCTTACTCTAAAGCTGTCAAGTAGATCAAAGCAATATTCTTTGCAATAATAGACTATACCTTATGAAGAAGTCAATACAATAGGCCCACTGTACATCAAAGATTTATAAAAAAGTATAAAGCTAGGGCTTATAATAAGTAAAAACACAGCACTGGGACCTGGCATGAAACTTTTTGGAGAATATTAAAATACTTGGAGAAAAAAGAGATTTACCCATAAATCATCACTTCTTTTTGGGTTTTTGTCTACACTAATCTTTACAGCAATGCCCTGTAAACCACCAAATACAGTCCATTTGGAAATCACACCTTTCAAGTTTAAACAAGGGGGTGCTACTTTGATGACTGTCCTGCCTTACCCCAATCTGAATGCCACCTGTGATGAGATGATTGATTCTGAGGACAGAGTATTAGACAACATATGCTTTGCCACTAGCAAAGTTGACCAAGTTTAGGCAGTTTTCCACAGCTGACTTTTATTCAAACACTCAAGTGTGAACTGAATGGATGCACTATGAGGTGGGTAAAAATCACTCTGGGCCACTAAAAGGAGAAAGTAATGGTCAATGTTCCAAAGTATAGCTAAACTCCAGTTACTTATGGACATGTTTAATGTCTTTATTAAAAGACCTTGGCAATGACACAAAACATATCCAAAGAAAGATGACACCCAACTGGGGGGAGCTGTTCATATGCTATGGGGTAGGGGCTGCCATCCAGAGGGACATTGCCAAAATGGAGAAATAGTTTAACAGAAACCTCATGAAGGACAAAGGTAAACACAGAGTCCTGGATGTGGACACGGCACTTGCCATGGTTTAGCTGACAAGGTGATGATCAGTCAAAGTTTGTACTTGATCTTAGAGGTCTTCTCCAACCTAAATGATTCTGTGAATCTGTGAGATGGTAAAATCCCAAATCAAAAACTGTCTGGAGGCCAGTGCTAGTGAACAGCTTTGCAGAAATGAACCCAAGAGTCCTGGTTGCCAACAATGTGAACATATGATAGGAGACTGTCTCTAGAGTGTGGGAGCCTGAGCATTTCCTGGGAAGCATTTCCATTAGCAGCAGCACAGCCACTGGATCAGAGGTGAAATGGTGGGATACTTGCGGGTCAACATCTGGAGTACTGTCTTTGAGCTCAACAGTAGAAGAAAAAGATTGACAAACCTGAATGGGCAGGGGATCATCAAGAGGATTAAAAGGTTAAAGCACATAATTTATAAGGAGAGGGTGAGGGAGCTAGGTTCAGACAAAACAAGAGAAGGGTAAGGATGATGGTGGGGCATCTAATTACTGTTTCCATTTATTTAAAGCAGTGTCGTGGTTTAAAACCAGTAACTAAAAAATTACTATTTTTTTTTCTGTGAGATATGGATTTGAATAAGAGCAAAACAGGCTTAAAACTTAAAAGGAATAGAAACAGTTTATTAACAAACTACAAGAATAAGAACACTAGAATAAACTTCCAGAAAACCCTTTTATCTCTCACCACTTAACCATTCTTTTGTACACATAATAACATAGAGACAAAAAAAACTTTAGAACTTTGGTGGTCAAAAACAGTCTCAATTTTGCTAGAGTCTTTCTTTCAGTCTTTGTAGAGAAACAGAAGTCTCTTTCTGCCGATCTATGGAGTTTTTAGAGTTCACTCCTCCCATTCCACATCACTCTGAGGTGTGCATGGGTCAAATGAGTCTAGGGATACTATTTTAAGGATGAGTTATTCAAAGGCAGAAGTCTTCTTCATCTGTCTCTGTGAGCCTTCCTGGAAAACAGCTTTTGCTTTGCCCTTCAAGGCTTCAAAAAATCTTCACTCTACCCATCTCCAGCAACTCACAGTATCACAATTACTCTCTCTTTTTTTAAAAGTCCACACTTTGAACACTCTATTCCTCCCATACTCTAGTCATGAATTAAAGGAGTCTTTTAAACTACTATTATCCATCTCCATAGCTTTAACAGAAAGATATTTCAGCTGTACGCATCTCCTTATTCTCTCTTTCTTATTTAAACTTAACTCTTTCTCTCACTGTTTTTAGTGGTTCTATGATGTTTTTTGCATGTTGATTGTCTCTTTCGTTCTCTGTCTTTTCTGAGAAAAAGGAGTAATCTGTTCATTTATCCAGGTAGTAAAAGAATCAAAAGCTTTAAGAAAGCTGCAAGAGCTTATAGTGTCAGGTTTCAGTCCAGCAGCAGAAACCGAAAACCAAGCTCGGCTGACCGACTCTGCTTCTCTTCCCCCACCCCTCCCTGCGGCCTTGTCGGCCTGGAGGGGGGGAAGGAGGCCAGGACAGACCTTGCTACCTTGTCAAAAGCCGGAAACCAAAGAGGGCAAGAGAACTCTATCTGTACTTCTTAAGGGGGTGTTTACAAGTTGAATTCACTTTTTAATGGTCAGATCTGCTGTCAATTCTTGGAAATGACTGATACTTGGTCAGGAAGAAAAACTCCCATCAGCCACCAGCAGCTCCAACTTCCTCTCTTCCTAAGCTGTCTTAAAGGTAAAGCTACACCATGACAAGCAGGACTGTGAAGAAGATTAAGTCAGACTCTTCTTGGGAATGTATTGTGAAATGTTGAGAGGAAATGATTGAAAGCTTTATCAAGCAAAATTTTGAATGGATATAAAGACAAAAATATGCCAAAGCAAGGGTGATTAAGCAATGAACAATCATCCAGATGGCCATTCCTCTGAGGTAAAGAAAGATTTGACTGAACAACACTCTGAAAAGCCTAATCTAGCTTCGACATTAGTCTTCTTTGGAGCAAAGGAATGCTTTCCAGAAGTGTCTTCAACCTAAATTATGCTTTGATTCTTGCAATGAAATAATACGCAGGTGTGAAGTATGTAAAGCTACTTGCAGACTCCTGATTTCATTCACTAAGACAAAAACAGCAGCATACAATCAGTGTATTATGTTTCTTTCTGCTGACTAAAGAAGAACCATAATAATAATAATAAATGTGCATATATTAGAGGTGGGGTGGCTTCACTTAGGCACATAGAGCTACATAATAATGAAGAAGAGCTGGACAAAACGTAACCAACCAATGGATTTATATTTCCAGTATAGTAAATCCAGATGTAGTTCTATGACCTACTAAAGACAAGGCAAACACCTTAAGCCAGAAATATCCCCATTATTCATTCTAGGAGACCTCAGCAATGCAAGGCAGCAGTGATGCAAGGGAATGAAGAGCAAGTAAGTATCTCAGGATGTAGTCAACAAAAGGCTTTCTGAAATTTTGTAGCAAATTCCTTTTAAGCTTTTACAGTCCAAGTAAGTCATGCAGCACTTATGCACAAAGCCAACTCAAAATTTAAATTCTTGGCATCTATTCACATCTTCTGATTCTGTCCATTCCACTGACAATGGGAAAACAGTGCTCTACAAATAATTTATTGAAGATATTTCTATATATAATTTACAGTATTCATCTCCAAAAGAGGCCCCGTGTCTGTAAAGTATCCAAGGAAAAGAAAAATATACCACATTTCTTTTCTACATCTTTCATGTTTCCAAATGTTAATAAAACAATATTCTTTATTCTTCTCTATCCTTGGGAAGTGATAAAAGAATGGGGGGTGATGTGGTGCCTAGATTAGCACAAACAAACAACTTCTGGGGTTTTGACAGGGTGAAGAGAGAGGAATGTAAATAGTTTGGCTGTTCTAGAGCATTCCTCGCTTCCACCCAGACTCACGTGCAGTGCTGAAAATGTGAGATTCAGGAAAAGAAAATCTTCTCCAGGTTTCCCATTAGCCAGATTCTTGGAATAGCTGACTGTGTTTTACTCTATAACTTGTTCCCTAACTCTTGTTCTTATTTGTGAAGGTATCTCAACAGGTCCAACAGCCATTCCAGTGGAATTAGTGCTTTGTCATGTATTAACTCCTACTATCTTTAAGATGCTGTCAGCCTGCCTAGATTCCAGGATTTGAAGATAAGAAATACATATTTTTTCATAGGGAAAAATTTTTCCCTATATTTTCCTGGGGTTTTTTTGGGGGTTTTTTGTTTGTTTTTTTGTTTGTTTTGTTTATATTTTTTGTTTTTTTTTTTAAATCAGTCCAGAAATGTGAATATTAAACTTACTAGTCTGTCACGGTGTTTGGCTTTCAATACAAACTGAGGTTTGTATTGAAAATACAAGTATTTTGAGTTCCTAAGACAATGTGAGTAGTTGTTACTAGGCACAGAGAAAATGTTATAGTTTACTAGCTTTAGTGAAGTACAGTGTAGCATGTGAACTCACAAGAAAATAGGAAAGATTTGATAAAAGCTCAACACCAAATAATCTCAAAAACCTATTTCTCAAAAATTTGGTTCCTTCATCATTTACATAATTCTCCTTTTACATTACATAAGATAATTCTCCTTGTACATAAGATGTTGCAGAACTACTATAATGAATAATAGCATTTACTGCATAATATTCTTGTAAACACTCATTCTATTCTTAAATCAATGTCAGAATGCATTTTGAAACAGACCATAAAAACAACAAAAAACATTTATTTCCTTTACCTATATTTTTTCTAGATGGTACAAACACCTGCTTAGAGCTACAGTACTTCGCAGATGGACTTCTTAAAAATCCAGCTGCAAACCAGGGAAAAACCTACCTCAGTGGTGCTACTGGAAGGTTCCAGTCCAACCATATTAGCTTGTACCAGATGCTGAAGAAGTTGCACTTGTGCCACATTGAGGAAGAAGTCCAAATTTGTTGTCATGTTCACTTCCAAAGAATGACCACAGACCAAAATTTCCTGTGAAATTAAGGGAAAATACTAGGTAACAGCTATTGGGAAAATAATTTTCATCTTTTATATAACTGTATTGTGGGTCCCTGCTGTAGTCAATACTTAACATTATATATAACATTATATATATAGTACAAATATGGTCTTCTTAGGAGAAACTGGTGTGTCATGCTTCTGAAGGATGTGACTTATTCTTTGCATGGCTTTTAACAGCAGAACTGCTAAGGCAAATTTTGCAAGAAAAGCATCTCATGCACAAGGCCTTGTTTCCATCTCTTGCTTGTATCAGTGGGCTGTCAGAGTGTCCTTGGCAATGATTCCAATTCTCCTTTCCTTCCAAGAAAAAGATGTACTTTGTTGTTTTTTTTTAGTTTAAACACAAACTCTGCTTGATTTATAATGAAATCATGTCTTGGAACTCACTGATAGCCAATCTAATTGATTTCTCTTTGCTTGTAAGCCATTCTTAATACCTTGGCAACACTAGCTGAATAGCCACTGTTTTATTGGTGTTGTCTTGCACAAATAAAGATCTTCACCACTGTTGGCAAGCAATAAAGAGATGAAAAACAGAACCAATGCAGAAGGGGAGAAGAACTGCTCTGTCTCATGAGAAGTTTGCACAGCGCTCAAGCTCTAATCTAAACTAGACCTCTCCCTTCATGATGGCATGTCATCCAGGGAACAGATAACAAGAAGAATGTATGTACAGAAAACACTGAAATTCCTGAACATAAGCATTAGCAAAGCTCAGATTTTTAATTTTTTTTTTTAAACTCGAATAACTTCTATGCATCCTAGCCATACTGGGGCTTCCTATTTCTTTTTTACAATAAACAAGTTTTCATCTGCCCTTCTGATGACCCTTTACACAAAATGTGAAACTGTTGATTTCTTCTCTTTGTGTCCCCTAGCTATTATTTTCCAACAATGTACACCCACTGCATGTTGCAATACACATCTAGTACTCTTTACACTCCTGTACCAATTTTGCTCTTCCCAGGAGGTAGCTTTTAAGGGAAATTATCCTTATGAGATGACAAATTTTTCTGATATTTTCCCTACATGAAATGTTCTTGAGCTACAAACTAATGCCAAAAAGTCAGCCAATAACTTTTGTGTGTAACTTGCTTCACAGACTTACCATTAACTAGCTGAACAACACACCAGCAAAAGTGATTGTTAAATCTGAGTACCTAGAAGTACCCATAGCAAAGGTAGGGAAGTGGGTGCTTAGTGGCAACTTGGCATCTTGGAAATCAGGCTAAGAGAACTCAGCTTAACTTTCTTATTATAGATAGTATACAGATTGCATTTTCAGGTTTCTTTATGAAAAGAATTTTCTTTAAGCTTGTGAATACAATGTTTTGTTAATGTTGCACCTCTTAACACCCTTCCATCACAAACTTTTAAAAAATATTGCTGGAAGTCATTAAAAGATTCCTATTTCCGGAACTGAAAACAGGTTTATCTGCCTCTGTCTAATTTGCCTTTAATATCGAATGCTATTCTTTTTCTAGCATAGAAAGAACATTTCAACTCGTGACCTCTCTCCAGCTGGCAATCTGAAAACACACCTGAACTCTTCAAATGGTGGAATGGGTTAGGGTTAGGGTTAGGGTTAGGGTTAGGTGGAATGGTGAGATCGTCCACATATTAAAAGTTGCGCTACTTCTTTTGTCACTTTGTACTAACCTCTGGGTGTAAATTCTCTGCAGCATCAATTTTTGTGAAAATAATTGCAGGAGCTGCAGTTATTCGAACAGTGAAATCTGTTAAAATTGGAGTTAAAATAGCTCTCCTTTCCTGATGCCGTCTTATGCTAGGAAACAAAGGGAAAGAAAAGTAGAGATTAAATTACATTATAAATTGTAGAGAGGCAAGTATTACACCCAGCACATAGCAAAAAACATCTTCAATACCAGTTTGGCATTTGATTGCTACCTTATAATCATCAAATACCATTATTGTAAATCATTTTAATTCCAATCCTGAAGGCAGACTTCAATTTTCATTTCACAGGAAAAACATGTCTAAATATTTGACTCTTCAATCTATCTCCAGGTAGACAAATTTGACACTTGACATTGCTTCTTCTCCTGTTTAGTGCACTATACACAATAATTAAAAAAAGATGTGAACTTTATTATCAGTAATTTTAAAACTTGCCTGTGGATGCCCTTCACTTTATAAATGGCTGTTCTGCAGCCTACATAATATTTGAATTTGTGCATTAAAAGTCTGTGTTTAAGAAATATGCACAAAGCTGAGACAAAATGAAATACATGAAAAATTAAACTAGTGAATCCCACACAACACTAGGACTCCCACATGAAATTAGTAACTATTCTGCAAGATGTTCAGAACCATTTGAAAAACAGAGATGGATGTCAGTCTTCCTCCATTCCTTCTGTCACTGCTTGTTCTTGGTGGTTTTTTTTCAGCTAAATATCAACATTTACTTACCAAGAATATTTGTGTCATTAAACTTGATAATTTAATTTATTTTCCAGCCAGGTGTTTAGTTTTGGGGTTTTTCTGTTGGGTTTTTTCCCCCCACCTTTAACCAAATAGTAAGCCTAGAAGCACAACTGTTATAGATAGATCACTAATAGCTTATGACAACACGTTCCAAATGGCCAGAATCTTCTGAGGGTCAGGTCAAATAAACTATTGCTGCAAAATGCCATCTGAGAGCCTCTGATGAGGGGAAAAAAATGTAATGAGATCAAGATGGTGTTCAGCTTCTAAAAGAGGATACACTTCAAATTCCAGGGAGATTCCTTCCATCAAGCTAGTTTTTGATAATTCTTTTTATCTATTATTGTTTGTAGCAACATCAAATACCCACATTTCACCAAGGATAATTCTAAAAAACATCATAAAGTTATAGGTCAGAGGTAAGTTTTCCTATGCTTACAAAATAGAAAATTGTCAGCTATGAAATGATACAAGTTTAAAGAACAAAGTACATGGCCTTAGAGAAGAAGTTAATGGATCCATGTGGAACTCTCCATCAGCATGTCAGCTACATTTCCCTGTATTACCTTTAAGTTTGCCATCTCTAATGGACGCATGGCTGTTCAGGCATCAGCGTAAATCACACAAGTGAGCCAGACATGAACTATGCAATAAAGAATTAGTCTCTACCATCAGCTGGAGTTATCCATGTTAATGTTATTAACCAATATGCTTATTATATGCCTGTCTATGCAGTGATTATTTGACTGCATGCTGACTAGGTATTGAAATCTCTTGATTAAAAGGTGTATTGTGATTCATAGTCTGGCAGTGGTTCTGTAAGAACCATCTGTAGAAAACCAAACAATCTCCAATGCTGACAGTTTGTAAGCCAAGAGTTAGGCTGGAAATAAATTAAATAGATATCATAACCTGAGGTGGAATTCAGTCTACTGCAAAAGATAAAAAATTCATACTGCAGAAGATACAGAATTCATTTTACTGCTTAGGCTAATTTAGTTTTGATGCTTCAAATTCTACTAATAATAAATATGTCTTCAAAATATGTAGAAAGGATGGCAACCTATAAGAGAATATAAATTATACAGTGGAGGTAGGACTTAAGGCTTTTAAATTTATTTAGGACAACAGTATACAGAAGTTAAAAGCAGATGCCACAGAGCTAATATTGGCAGAGCACAACTCTAATAAACTTTTGCTTCAAATGACCCTCACTGTTGAGGAGGCTGCACACTAACATAAGAAGTGTGCAATTTGCTTAAGAGTAAGCCGATTGGTGAGTGGACAGAACTACCATCTTACCTTAAAAGCTTTAACATTTTGTTCAGCTACAGCTTTGTTATCTCTAATGATGTCTTTTAGAGCAAGGTTAGTCTCATTAGATCCCCAAATTAGAAATCAGACTTGTTAGTGGCTAGTGAACATCTTCAAACTGAGAAAACAGTCTTAGATTTTGGAGTTCTACAATTGTTTCTCTCTCTGCCACCACCTTTATTTTATATTTAAACCAAATTATTTTCTACCCAGTTCCTATTTCCCCTTCTCAATGGGATGAGAAGATGAGAAAAAAAATGCCTTTTTTTTTTTTTTTTTTTTTCAGGACAATGAAAGGCCTAAATAGCAGAACAATTCCATAAAAGAACAGGCAGCTGTACTTTCTAGCTATACCAGAAAACTTCTGCTTGAAGTTTCTTGAAATGCTAGTAGTATGATTTTCATATATGAAACAGAGCCGTAAAAGCAAGTTATTTGTTGAACCTCAAACCCTCAATTGGCTCTCTTCAATCACTGATTATATTATTTTTTAGCCTATGCATGTTCCTATTTCTTAATTTTCATACTTTATACTAGTACCTACCCAGTACACTGCATATTGAAGGACATTTTTGGTAATATATATTGATCACTGCTTTATTATATTATATTTTTAAAATCATCCTTATGTCCTGTCCAGCTCTACTTACTACTTTCTGAATTTCTTGTGGGTGAATTTGAACCTCAGCCAAATCAAGTATTAGGAAAATAATTGTAAGTACAAACAGAAGGCAAACAGAGCACAGTAAATAATGAAGGGGGAGGATATGAGAAAGGCACAAAAGGAACAAAGAAACAAATTCCACTTTGAATTATTGAGTCTTCCACACTGCACCTAAGTGCAACGTTAACTTAACACAGGTGTACGCCACATGAGCTTATGAAAAAACTTGATTGTGAAGAGCGTAATGATGGCTCTATGTCTGCAGCACATTCATTCTGTGGTTCATTTATGCATCTGTTATATATTTGTCTTGGAAAAAAAAAAGGAAAAGCTAGTATTTTTAGAGATGTTAAAGCAGTTGATCATCTACACTTAAAAGTAAGTGCATTTGAAAGACCATATGCTACCACAAAGGAACAAGGCAGTTAAGGAACAGTGATAAGGTTTGGAGGTGCCTTAGTGCAGAATTTGGGCTTTACCTGCACAATAACAAACTCTGGTTATGGACCACAAGATCCACATTGCAAAAGCACAGGACAAAAATGGTCTCTGTCCTCAAAGGCTTACAATTTAAGTATAAGAAAAAACACACCCACAGACAGGGAAGTAAAAGTAAACCACTAACAGCAGCATAGGTAATGATATCCATACAGTGGCAACCTGTCTTATGGTTTTTATATTACAGTATAATAGAAATTAACTTTTTTGAAGGATTTCAAATAAAACATTGCAATAACAATGTGAATGCTCACAGCAAACACCTTTACAACACACAGGAGTGGGCAAGAAAGTGCCTCTTCAAAACACTGAATGTGTCAGTAACTGGCATGATAAGTAAAGTCTGCTGAACAGGGAGTGCAATGAAAGAAGACACGAAAAGGGAAATGGAAAGACCGGGTCTTGAAGTAGCGCAAAAACAAAGACATCTAATGATTAATAAAACAAAAAATTTTGTGGGAAGAAGAGAGAAAAAAATGTGAAGAACAGAATTTTGCAATGGAAGCAACAACATTATTTGATTACATCAAATCAAATCATCAGTATTTGATTATATCCAGTCAGAAGCATGTTGAATTTATACAAAGAGGATGGACTGCCAACGAGATGATGTTGCTCTAATTAGAGAGATGTGATGATGTGAGACTGGATAAGCTGAGAAAATGCACAAGTAGGATTAAGTCCTACTACTATGACTCTCACGTAGAAAACACTAATCAAAACAAACAGAAAATATGGCCAGTAATAGCTAAACATAACCTAGATGCAAAATCTGGAATTTTTAAATTTATTACTAATTGCATTTTTTTCTTAATAATACCTTGTTGAATCCAGACTTTGAGCCCTTATATACCTAAAAATTCGTAAGGTAGGGAGAAACTTGTATACATTCAATACATGAAGAACAATCAAAAGCACATTTACACCATGCAATTTTACTAGCTACAGAAAGATGAGTCCTCATGGAGAATTTTGTGATGTGAAAAAGAAAAAAAACATTAGCATGAAATAGGCCACATAGTCAAAGTGTTCTCTAATAGTCTTGAGGCATGCAAAACGTCAGAAGATGTTATTTAAGATAGCACATTAACTTGAGACTTATGAAAGAATTTTCTCTTGCTGGCTTCCCATATAGCTCTTTAAATCAGCTAATCCCTGATATACAAATGTATTAGGAATGTCATAGGATAGTTAACTACTAATGACTAATTCACATTCTTTGAGCTCCCTGAGGTGTTGCAAAGCCATGTTACATGGCAGTAAAATAGCATAGCAACATTTTGAGGACAATCTAATAACCAAAATTAGAAAATGAACAGGTGTACAATACCTGGCTAGTAATAGAATTCCAATTTTTGTGTTATAAGACCTCAGTAAAACTAGCTCTTGTGAAGAATGCTGTGCAGCATTTCTTTGCTGTGGATTAATATAAAAAACACCCCATCTTATTGAGAAAGGCTTTGTACAGTATGAATACAAGTACAACTTCAGGTACCACAAAAGACACCAATTAAAATAAATTACTGAGAAAAAATGCATTGCATTTTATTCTATAAGATTCAAGGGGAATGCCCCTACTTTCTTACACAAAGATCTACAGATCAATTTTTTTCTAGTCTTTCTCATTAGAACTTGGCAAGCTGCCAAGAACTTTCCAAAGAAGCATGAAAATGAAAGCTATTCAAAGAAAAATTTGCAGGAAATCTTTCTGAGGATCCTTGCAGTGGTATTTTGTTCAGTTTTGTACAACAGATCATTGGCTCCCTAATGTACTCCATGAGAGCTGTTCCAGATGGTGGTATGCCAAGGACAGAACCGTAACGCAGTATATTGCCACACTCAATTCGTTACCACACAGAGAAGTAATGTTTTTAAGCTCAATTATTATTTTTTTTAAACAAAGTTTATTCAGACTACAGGAAGCAGAAGTTGCTGCTGGGAGCTGTAGAAGGATTACACAGGGATGGGGGCGAGGCCTCAAGAGAGGATGTATTTCTTTATTTCCTTCAGGGCTGTTGTTTTTTCCATTGAGTGGAGGGAGAGGGAGGAGATCTGCAAGCTGAAAAAGCAGTTTTCAATCAAGAAAACTTCTTTTGGTTAAGTAGTCCCAGTTCCCCACATGCTGTTTGGTAAAGGGAATAAATGTGGACAGGTTTCATTTGTACATAACCTTATTAGAACTGTCTGACTGTTTCCAGTATTCTTTTTATATATTACACCATTAGGGAGCTTTTTATAACATCTATGGTGAAGTATAAACATTTCATAATGGAAAGAGTTATGATCTCTGATCCTCAGTACAGCATAGCATCTAGAAAGTTTCTTCTGCAAGACTGCGTCCACCCTAGCAGAGTGTTCCAATTGCCCCATTCTCCTTGGGGTGAACTGCAGAGACACAGGAGGCATCACACCAGCATTTCACTATAACCTCTCTTGAAGAATCTTACACTCAACACCTGCAAGTATTCAACAACTTAGAGAATGACAGCTTGCTTTCCAAACTGCAATGTAAAAGTTGGGAGGGTAAAAAAAATCAACCCCTTAACACATTAAGTACTAGAAGAACTGAACTCCAGAAAAAGTGGTGTGAAAATTCAAAGGCTTTACTTTCAGACTAAAGATTGCTAAAGCATTTAAATGATATATATTTAAATGATGAATTATGTCAAGAGCTTCCAGATACTTGTTTGTGTGATAGCCATAGATCTCCTACTTACAATGTTTCGGTTTTCATGCAAATTTTTAAAATGAGGCCAAATTTCAATTGTAGATTAAATTACAATATAATTTACTTCAAACTTTTTGCAATTTTATTTTGAAATAATGCAGTAATGCTTTCACAAATGGGAATGGAAAAGGAATGGCTGTTATCTATGCTGAAGTTTTCTGTAAAGTAACTGTGAAAATCCTGGATATAGACTGGATTCTATACTGCCCCTCATAGCATTAAAGTATTGCAAAAATGAGGGAAACAGATTTCAAAGAATAATCTTTAAACCCAGTGATCCTAATATACCATAACACTGGGTATGAACAAACAGAAGTATATTAAAACCAAACAAAGAAATTAACCCTAAAATAACTCAGCAAAAAGCATTCATTATGCCCCAGGTTAAACATGTCTAAGAAACTTAAAGGATTCTAAAAACTGGTATGGGAATTAGATTAAAGCATAAAGCTTTTGTGGCATTTGCAGTAAATATTATGATAAACTTAATCCTAAAAACAGTAAGCACCACGTAAAACACCCTGCAGCTGCCCTCTTGGAGCATGCTGGAAACAGTGCCATGGATGGCAGAGTTCAGTGTAGGTTCTTCCAGTTCTCAGCACATCCCTTCCACAGGTCATAAAATAAACCCAGATACAGCAAAACTGACTGCTAACTAAAAAGCAAAAATGCAAAGATCCTGAAAAAACTATGTTAAATATATAAAATTTAAAACCAAAAGGGTAAGAAAGCATTCATACTTTTTCTTGAAAACAAGTCAGAATTAAAATTCTGTAATCACACACCAGAAAGGAAAACCTAATATATTTATTTACAACTGTTCTAAATTAAAACCCAAGTAGAAGATTCATTCAAAAGCTATTTTGAACCAAAAACACTTATCTGTATTCTAATAAAACTTCATTTTGGAAGTCTGCTGAGGAAGCATGTCCAAGCAGTTATAGAAAAAAAAAAAAGAAAAAGAGAATTCAAGATTGTCCGTAACAGCTGCTTCCCTTGTCCTATTAGCTTTTCAGGAATCCCACCAGATTTCCTATCTGAATGTATAACCATAAAGCTCAGACCCAGAGTGTGCTGGCAGTAGGATTTCAGTCACCAATGGCAAGGAAAAGGAAAGCCAACCTCTCAGTGGCTGGTTTTGCTATATTAGCTTAAGTTGCAAATTGGCTGCAAGTCCTTTGGAGATTAACGTAATCTTATTTTTCAAGATATTCCAGTGGATGTGGAATTCTATGACAAAGAACCTAACAGGGAACTTGTCCAACATCAATGCCCAACTAGAAAGTCACACACATTTTTTAAGGCTAGGAATTTAAAATTAAAAGCCTCTACGGAATTATATGAGTTTAAAAAAAACAAATTGTTAAAAGACAGGAAAGAACCATGTGATCTTATAAATAAAGACCAGAATCTATTTCTATGTTAAACTTTTTATCTGCACTCCTGTGACTCCTTGGCATTTTATCATTTCTTTGGGTAGAACTGTTTTTCCTGCCCTCTATTTTTCAATAAATTGGAATTTATTTTTGATCACATCTTTTTCTTGCATGCTCTCCTCCAGAGTGAGCTTATCTGCCCTCTTGGCCTGGGATCAATACATCACTTACAAAGCTCAGTCTGTGTGCCATCCTCATGTAGCCTTTTGCTACAACTTGCCTTACTTTCAGAAAAATCTGACACCTCTCATCTCCCATTTTTCTAAAAATTAAACCAAAAGTAGTTATTTCCAGATGATTCTGCCTGATTTTCTACACCACTTTTAGGAACTCATCCCTAAATTCAGACAGGAATCATATCTTAGGAAACATAAAATTATGCACGCATCTCATAAAAATCAGATTGTTTGTGAATAAATTAGATAGAAAGGATGCTTATATGAAAACAAATAGCTAAATGTATAGGCAAAGAGGCATCTACTAGCAGAAATGCTTCTAAATCCACAAAATTACTTTTGCAAGCTTGCTTTTGGCCATCAGACTTTATTCCTGCCAGTTTGAAAACTGAAATTTGCTACAGTCTTTAAATTTAGTTTTAAACTATTTGTATGAATTTTTAAGTTAAAAAAAGTATATTAAAACCAAAATAAAAATTTAAAATCTTCACAAATTACCAACAAATACCCCCAATTTTATATTTGAGAACATCAAAATTTAAAATAGCAGGCAAGTGTATGCATGCTTTTTCTTTCAACACTGTTTAACCAGAGGGTGGGGCTTTGTGTGCCCATATACAGTACTCAATAAAGGAGACTTAGCTGAAATATCTAATTCTCAAAATTCATCTGTTTTAAGTTATAGAAGTGCAAAAACTAGTTCAGAATCAATAGGAAATGTTCTACTTTATCGCTCTCTAATTTAGAAATGTCTTAGCTGGTTTTACTCAAGCTTTGTAAAAATACAAACAAAAGAAGTTTAGAAAAAAAGGAAAAACACACCACTGCCACCCGAAAGAACACACCCTACACAAAAAAAAAAATCCCAAACCAGAACCTCACATTACTTATAAAGACTGACAAGCTGAAGTCTCAGCCCTGGAGTTATGTTTATGGACAGACAGTAAGTCACTTGGAGAAGAGCTTATAATGGAGGCAAAGATACACAGAAACTAGACAGTAACTACAGTGTAACAGCAACAGTAATATGCATTTCAAATGTGTAACCCAAAACTCCAGGGAAATGTGCTTGCAGTGTAAAGCAAAAACAGAATTGACTTAATTCAGGTATACTGTGCATGCTCTCTGCAGTGTTTGTGCTATGCAATTTCAGAAAAGAGTAAATTTTTTAAAAAATCCCTACCTACTGGCCATGTTCCATTCAAGTGCTGGATTTTGAGAATTTCTCTCAGTCTCTGTCAAAACCCCTCCTTTTCCATTTTCCTTCTCTGGTTTCAACTGATTCCAATAAGCAGTACCAATGTTGATAGATTGAAGATCTATTTGATATTGTCTGTCTTCAACCTCTGATCCAGGGTCTCGAAGAATTCCTAGATTTAGTGCCCTCCTGTAATGTCAAAAAAAGGAAAAGAAATCACCAAAGGTCAAAATCAAACCAATCAGATAATCGTTAAGACCCAAATTAACAAAATGAAGGTATCAATTTTGCAATTTTTGTCTACAGTAATCATTATTTTAATTTCAAATCTTAAAAAATACCCATCTGCCTTTGCTATGGAATTTAATGGGAGATTTGCAAATGAATATATTCTTAAATTTAGCCAGATGTACCAAAGTTGATATGAGATCAATGCATCAACTTCATTGCACTTCCAAACAGATCCATACCAGCAGCCTTGTGGGGAAAAGGACTGATTCATTTCTTCTGAATGGATAAAGGATGTCACATCCAAGTCCTCAAAAAGAATAGCTACACATCAGTATAACCAAGAAATATAACCAATTTTCCCACTGTTCAAATTCATCAAAGAATAAAAATTAAAAAGAATATTCCAAGATGATGGAAAAACAATTCAATCATTTTACCACTGTATTTCAGCACAGAGTTTTTCAAATAAAATTCTTCTAACAAGTGAGAAAAAAGCATTTTTGAGTGAACCACATTCCTTGTGGATTCCTTTAAAGTCTACTACATTCGATTTTACAAAGTGTTTCAGTCTTGAACTGAGTTTTGGAAACAGACTCAACTTCAAAACATTCAAGAGCTATTGAGCGGAGGATGCTGAGACCATTTAATTTTATCTGTGACCAGTAACAGAGCAGCTTCCTACTGCCATTCATGTTCTGCTAATAAGCACTGGGAAGTGCTAAAAAAAATTATCTTGCCCTTTCTATACTAGGAACAACACAGCCTTCTGTGCACTGCTTATTTAATATTATAATAAAAATTCACCATTATATTATTGCTATTTTTCAAAATAAGGGAGCAAGGAGATACTAACTTTTTTTTATTCAATCTATGATCACAAATTATAGTCTGTTTTTACTGATTTCATACCTCTATGTTGAAGCTTAAGCTCCTTATTTGCATAGGACATTCAATCTACTGTTCTATTCAAGGTTTTTGTCTTGGGCCAAAATGATTTAGTGTACAGCTGCTATCTTCACAAAGAATTAATAATTCTGCAATTTGTGTGAATTTGATGCTAATAATCTAAACACAAATAACTATTAATGTAGCACATCCCAAACTGCAAACTCAGAGTACAGGTATGTAAACTGTAGCTATGCAATCTGTTTCAAAGTATAATCCCAGTGCTGCCCAAATCCAAATAACAGTTACAACTGCTAATACACTGCCATTGTCACAAGTGGAGTATTTTAGCAATTAAGAAAATTAAGTAATTAATCATATGTACCCACAGAGGCATGTGGATGACAGGAAAGCCATTTTGATCAAGTAATTCCTGGTGAGGCACTGTGATGGCATTGTTCAGTAGTCCCTGTAACTTTCTTAAGTGCTTAGCAGAAATACACTAAAAATCTGTTATGTCAGTAGTCGTATTTCAAAATTAAATGTGGTTTCTTAAAACTTAAGAATGTGTTTGTCAACTTTCCACACAGAGAGCCCTAACCACAACCACTGTGCCTTTTATTACTCTTTCTAAGGCATTATTTCATCAATATGAATGCAGTTTTTTTTTTAAAAAAACACCACAGTAGATTATTGTATGATCCAATGTCTATTTTCATACTTTGTCTAATACAAGTAAATACTAGAATATTTTTGTGAAATATCACTTTAAATAAAGCACTAAATTACATATTTTTGGAAATCTGTTTATATATATAAAACAGAGTATGATACTAATTTCATGTGCATAATGGATTTTTTCCCCTGTACTTCACAGTGAGAATTTTTCATTTCTTCTTTTATGAGCAGCTTCATAACTTGCAATAGGCTCACCTAGATATTCTTTAGACTCATTCAGCATAACCATGACCTTGTGAACCAAATTCCTCAAGCACAATGTGTCTGTATGTACTAATCTGAAACTCCCCACTGTGACAATGGCTTTCTTACACTCACAAGTTTATTTATTTAAATATAAACCATAACAAAATCACTCTTTGGCATAAATCTTTAGGTGCAGTAGAATATACAAAGGTATTATTTAAACACAAGGTACTCGTGTATTGCATTGCTGGTATAACATTTGTCTACTGCATCTTTTTTTAAATGTACTTTGGGATATTACAGTCTAATTCTTCAATATTTTCATGCTGATATAAAAGTTCACATCTGCAGTCTGTTCCTACTATTAACAATCTCCTATATATAATACAAAACTCTTCTTCTGATCCTTCAGATACGTTTTTGAAATCCAAGCGAACTGTACTTCCATAGATAACGCATTTCAAGAAACACATATTTTACACATGTAAAATACACGGATTTTAATCCAAAAATACAAGATATTTAATGCCTTCATGTTCTGATGAAGCTCATTAGGACTTTCACAAAGTGCACCATGCCACTTTTATACAAGGATCAAAATACAGCCTTTTCCCAAGTAATAAATATAAAGGCATTTATATCAGCCCTCATTTCTAGTTTCCCATATCAACAATTTACATACAGGGATTTACATAAGCACTCATTTCTGGCTTTCACAGCAACAATTTTCCTAAGTATGCCTCCAATTTATTAGCTGTATACTTTCTAGAAGGATGAAGGTATGTTAAACCACAGCAAACCTGGCCTAATCTTAAGTACACATGCTTTGCATGAACTCTGAACCCTTTAAAATCCTTGCAGAAAATAAACTCAGGAAAACAGAGTAAGCCAAATTCATGACTTCTCTATCTCCTGCATAAGTGATGTTTTATCAGCTGAAATATACTGTAGGGGTTACAATTTTAATTGCTTCCCTCTTCTGAAAACAACTTCGCTATCTCACCTGAATCTTTTGGCAGGTGGTGCAGAATACAGCAGTTGGCCAGCAATACAGTAAGATCAATAAGCAACCAAAGACAACCATAAGCATGTAACAGGAAACACAGGTTAAAAGTTTTTCTTGTTTTAAATTAATCTAGTCTGGATCAGGTATTTTGTATGTTTATTTAAGAAGCAGTTCATGTTGAACCAGTTACTACATGCTGCTGAATAAGCATAATTCTGAGACCCACAGTAAAGTTGCTAAATTTATTAACTTACAGCTCATCTGAGACCTACAAAAAGCTAAACAAGCCAGGAAAATGGCAGTTAAAGACTGTACATTATGTAATAACTAAGAAATATTTGCGGACTTTACACATAACAGCTAATTTTTATTAGTACTTACTGGATCTCTGTGTGCACTGATTTCTGCTTTCAGGTACAGAGATAACAAACCAATCAACCCAAATTTCAATTATTAAAGGTTTTGCCTGGTGGTAAAACATCCTTCCTATCCTAATTTAAAAAGGAAACAGACAGTAAGCTTGGGTATGTATCTCTATTTCACAGGGGCACATATGTGAAAGGACCCTTTTCTCTTCTGCTTAATCTTGTGAAGTCCCAAGCTAGCTGTAGTCTGAAAGCCCCTCACCTACGCATGAGATGTGACTGAATACTGTAGAAATCACAGCAGTATTTATCACTGAACTAATGCACTTTCACTGCCTTTTCCCCAATCCAATTTAATAAAGTTTCCTCCTTGACAAAGCCATTGAATGTACTGTACCAAAAAGGGAAATTGAAGAAAGCGTTTCTTAGGGGCACAATGGACTCCATCTGGAATGAGATGCTATAGATGTTAAGGGCACAGAACAAAAATGTGGTAAACCAAGAGAATCTATAACAACAACACTGGCCTTTGAGAATGCTAAGCTTCTATAAGTGAAAACTTAGACAGGAATCAGCTTTTCAAACAAAGGCAATTACTTTTTATTTTTTTTTTAGTTATACCAAATAGATGGTATAATATGGTATAATAAGATGCCTTTTTCTCACAGACAAGTTAACACTTGAGCCCTTGGGAGAGAAACAGAACTGCCCCATCACACAACATGTAGAGACATGATCTTAGTACTAGAATAAAAAAATACTATAGCATGACTTCTCATGACAGAAGTCCTGGATGTGCTGAAATGTGGAGATGTTAAAAACACTTATTTGTGAGAAAGAGGGAAAGAAGAACGAGAAATTAAAGAGAAAGAAAAAGAGAGCACAACACTGGGCAAGAGGAAGAATTATGGAATCAGGGCACAAAGGATGAAATTAAAGAAAAGAAGCAGGTAAGAATGTTCTAATGTTGCAAGAAGAGAGGAGACGTCCCTAAGCGAGAAGGGAAGGTCCTCACATGAAGCTGGGTACATACTCTGCCATACTGAGTGATACACACATCCTCCAGGACAAGGGTAACCTCACCTTTGCTTTCCCAGCCTGCAATGTGTCCTTAGAGAGACTTACTTGTGGTGCAACAAACATATTTTATGACTGCCAGGATGTTGGAAATGATTTGGTTCAGTCTAGATCAGTAGAGCAGATTTTCAAATGCCATCAGCAGTGAACTCCAATTCTCACTGTTTCTGCCTCTCTTCCCCATGAACTATGCCATATATGACTGGCTTTATTGGCAGCAACTCCTTCTCTCCAGCTCAGCCTCAGAATAACAGAACTACTGTCCCATCTCCATAACTGTTGGCAGCATACTCTGGATTGGGTACCAGCAATGTTTTATTAAATGAAAATATAAACTGAGTACAGTAAGGCTACTTTGCTTAATGCTTTTCTGATTAGCAAGTGATATCAGTGATTACAGGAATCTATTTAACAATGCAAACTGCATTCTGTCTGATTAGCTCTAGTGTTGTGATCTACACGGACAGATATATCAACATTATCTACAGAAGATAATACATGGCAGATGTCCTATAAGTCAGAGTGGTTAAGGTACCTGGATTCATCTTCATATGTGTAGGACTCTTGTAAAAAGAAAACAACAGTGATAGCTCCGTGAGCAAAATAAAAATGACTGACCACTTCTTAACATTAACATAGTGGACAAATATATCACATCCCAGTGCAAAGGAAAAAGTTATTAACTGCATTCTAACCGAATATGTTTTGGAGTCAACAACACTCGTAAGTTCTAACTTTATAATGATTTGTAGTGTTTATCATTTTTGTACATAGGCATAAATCAGCTGGGAGGTAGATTAATTGTACATTTAGTATGTTGAAAAAAAAAGGCCAGTAACAGAAACATGCAAAATTTTCTTCTGATTGCACTAGACTACTTCAAGCAATTGCTACAGGGATCCAAAAATACAAGTGTAACACAACAAGTAACTTTCCTCTTTTTCAAATGAATGTTGGATAAATGTCTGATTTCTATCTTTTGGGCACTGATCCCTTTTTAGCTCTGTATACCTAAAGAGGTAAGTATCACTAAGAAGAGAGGAACTGGTGTAAGTGTTTAAAAGGCTAAAGCAGAGGATAAGACAACAAAGAGCTATAAAGATCATTAGGTAACACAATGAATTCCATTAGGGAACTCAGTACTTTCACCAAAAAAATAAAAATAATAAAAAACAATTAAAAAATAATAATAAAAAAATCAATTGTAGATAAGCGTGCCCTAAAACAGGATTCAGTACATGAATGCCAAAGTACCTGGTGAAAAAAACCAACTGGATATATAGAATAAATCATCTACACTCATTAACCTCTAAAAGAGTTAATCATATAAAAGAACACCAAGATTTTAGTTGATTGCTGTTAACATTTTAATGCTTTTAGTCTCCTCTGTGTCAGAGTCTGGAATAAGGATGTGTTAGATACATGTTTAGAAAATTCAACCTTGAAAAATGTGTTTGAATTCTGCTACTTGAATTCACTCCAAGCTTCTAAATACTTCAAGCACAGTACAGAATCTACTACTATGACAATTGTGGCTCCTGACAGAGAATGACATTAAGAGAAGGTATTGAGGAACTTCACTGAGGTGACCAGACTTTTAAAAGCAGTCCCTTGCTACAAGGGCTGTGGTACAGTAATTGCCTGCAAAGAAGCTGAAGAACTGCAGCACACTTGCCTTCTAAAGCTATCTCTGGAACACAATATCAATGACTATGAATATAACGTACAGTATCAGTAAACTATGAAGTAATTTTGGTCTCTCTCAAAAAAAGTGTAAAATGAAACAAAGCTGAAGTTTGCAGCTGTGCATTTAGATGTCATCTGTTTAATTACTTCTATAATTTTATTGTTTAAACTCCTCAGCAAAAATAACAGCATGAACAAGCCTGAACTTTTAAAAATCAGGTTTTCATTTTTATATTGTTTAATGTCTAGACAGTTTGAGGAATCTCTTCACACTTTTGAAACATTCACCCAAATTCAGGGAGCACTGTATAAATATACACTTGGCAAACTGTATAAATGATAAGTATGCACAATTCCAATGGAAAGTCTATGATATTTTTGGATGCAAATGTTCCTTGAAAAAAACCAAATGGAATATACTTTCTCTAAAGAGTGTAAGTCTGGGAAGGGGACTAGCAAAAAAGGGAAAATACAATACAACCCAAAGACTTTTATGCTTTTGTTTTGTGGTAGAAATAATTTTATCTCAAAACGTAATGCTGTCTGGCAGTTACATGATCTTTAATTTCAATTTTTTAAATATTTTGTGTCTACCTGATTTACCATATGACTAAGACAATTAATCTTGTGATTTCCCAATGGTTTTCAGCCTACATTTCACTTTGGTTTAATTGATTAATCTAGTTAAGTGGTACAATATTTCAGTTTTCCAGATGTTCTATAAATTCACCTGGAAATACCTAGGTGAAGTTTCACTGAACACAGCCTTCTTATTTGATGCATGGAATTTCTCTAAATGGTGCAGTATAACCTGATACAAGGAACAGGCTGGAAGGCAAACTGTGTTCAGTGTGTTTCAGAAGCTGACATGGGACAGGATTTCTTTTTGCTGCTGTGTCAATGTATCAGAATCACACCTGGACATCAAACAAATTGTATCTGAAGCATAAAAGAGCATAATAAATACATAACAAATAAATAAATACCAGCTTTTCCTTTACTTAAATGTATTAATGTGTATTAATGCATAGTTTCAGCATGTCTACTGCAATAGACAATGCCTATAGCATGAATAATATAAGAAAATACTCTAGAACATGAATACGTGACTTTCCAAGTCAAGTCACATTTATCTTTGGCACTGATTACCTTAGTTTCTCAAGATGCTACTTGTATTTTCTTCTTATAGAATCATCATATTTGTAACAGCAAGCTGGAACTACTTTTGAAATACTGTATATGGTATTGTAAAATAGTCAATAACACAGTATTAAAAATAACCTTCTTTTAATTCTTCTTTCCTGAAGTCCTGGCACTACTTTGTATTTTTCAATACCCCTTGAAAATTCACTTGATATAAAACCTTAGTAATTATGGAATATAATACCTGTCATGTTGAAGCCAGTATTTTTTCTTCCTTAAAACCCCATTAGACTATTATTAATTGTTAACTTCCTACGTCAGTGTGAATCTATGCCTAACAAAATATACTGAATGGCAATTTTACTTCTAAATATACATTTGAAGGAGGGCAAAGAGAGAAACAAAAAATATGCAAATCTACTCAAAATATCCCTGTGTACTCACACTATTGACAATGAAGACTACAGATTCAACTGTCAGGTAGTTCAGTGATTCCATGATGCAGCCCAAATATTTAAATCATGGTGGTTATAAAGAAAACTTATGAGTTTTATTTTTCTGCCTGAAGTTAAAAAAAAATAATTGCAAGGACACTGCACAGATACAAACACACAAACAGATACACCAACCATTGGGGAAACAGCAAATTCTGTCATCTGTAGTTTGAGTCCTGTTTAGTAAATATAATTGGATGCACTCTTATGAGCTGCAATGTGTGAAAAATACAACACGTAGATTTAAAAATTATTTTTAGAAAACAATTTCAATAACATTTGCAATTACATAATATATCAGGCTTTTTTTTTTTTTTTCTATGCCAAAAACATGAACACATCAACCAGTGAAGCTGACTGAATACAGTGGATCACAAAAGATATGCCAGAGAATTGCAGTTCTCCATATTTTTCTTTATACGCTTCCAACCTTACAAAGTTTTGAATTTGCTTCACAACTGGATATGCTAATCTTCAAGTTTCTTCCTGTTTCTTGAAAAACTGTCAAATACAGAGATTAAATAATACTATTCAATAGTTACACTATTTTGGTTATCAGATGGACTTCAAGCCTCTTCTGTTCCTATCCTGCAAGTACAGGGCACATCTATTTGTAGATATTCCTCTATCTGTACCACCTCCACATCCATTTATTTTTTAGTGCTCAAGAACACACATTACCAAGCCAGAAAACTGGAGTAGCTGTGATTTATGCCAATCATTTACACCGAACTTAACAGAGATGCCTGATACCATCTCTGTATTTTATTACTCTCAATGTGCACTTGTGTTAGCCATTAACATACCAGTGCTGGCCATTGCCTTCTCACAAAAAAAACCCAAAACCCTAACAACAAAAATATCAGTGGGCATGAAAAATGTTTTGAGGGGCCGAAGAATGGTACATTTATCTTTGTGTCCAACAACTAATAAAGCTCATAAGATTACAAACCAACCCTTTAAAAGAGTGATGGATTTTTTTTTCTTAAGAAAAAAAAAAGGAAGAATAGCTTCTGAAATGGAACACAAACCCACTGTACATGGCTTTTAATTTTTTTAATTTTCTTTATTGCAGCCTAATCAGTTTTAATAGCACAGTAAGACCTTAAGCATAAACATTACGCAGAATTTTTGACTATACTTAGGTAGCTGACCTAAGAGAAACTACATTGGAAAAGTCAGTTAAGAGCTAGGAACCATGCTCACTTAAACAGTAAAATCTGAGTTGCTCAGGAAAACAGTAACATGGATTTAATTTTGCCATTGGAGCTTGGAAGAGTATCCCATAGAGAAATATGCTAAAATAACATGTTACCATTCTGTATATTTCTGATAATCCTTTTTGTTAAATAATTGAAAACCAAAGTTGAAATACTTACAAGCATTAAATGAAAGACACTGGCAAATAGTTTTGCAAAAGAAAGAAAACTTCCATACAAAATGTAGTTTAAGAACTGTGGTATGAATTTGTCATAGATAAAACCCTGTGAGGGACATCAGAGAACCCACAAATATTTATGGAATGAACCGCAATCTGTATACAGGAGTTAACAAATGTTTCAATACAAACGGGATATGCTTTTCTCAGTAACAGAAGCACACAACTTGCAATACAGTTACCTTGAGATCCTGACAGAATTAAAAATGCTACAAAGAAATCTGCTTTATATAATATTGGAAAATACTTTCCACCAAAAAGCATTTGTTGAAACCCAATCTGATGAAAATTATGTTTACTCACAAACAGTAAGAAGAAAATTGTATGGAATAATGAGTTTTAAAAGCTTTCCTCAGTTCTTTTAGAATAAATTCTTTACTGCAGTCAAGATTTTAGATGTTAATTTTCAGTATATAAGACAGAAAAGCAACCTTCATATATGAATTCAATCATATATTTTAAGAATCAGCAAAGTAAAGTCTGGGAAGAGACTGTAAGGAGTTTGTGTAAAGCAAATTATGTATGAATTAAGTAATTCATACAGAGGAACCACTCCAGCTCTTAACATGGCATTGATTTCCAAGAACCAGCTAATTATTTTCTCCCATGTTAAGAGAAACCCAAACATCTTGCCTCATTCCCCCCATATTTTACAATAACAGGTGCAGTATAAAGCTACTTGTTCAGGAAAAAGAAAGATTAGAGGGATGTAACTTGCAGAAATGTCAAACCTTCAATAACATTGTTTTATAACATAAAACATGAAACTCAAAACACATCTCATATAAAAAACAACTCCATCTTTCAGATTTTTCATTTTTTATTTCATAGTTTTACCTGAAAAATTTTTCATTGCATTGAAGTTGCTGAGTACATAAACTGTGAAAGATACTCTGGGATTTTAAAGTGGTATTTAATGTGTTTTCTCTTTGTGCCACTTCTTGTTTTCCTTTTTAAACTGTTACAGTCGATTTAATAATGTTAATGCTGAATCTGAAAACTATTTAAAAATTCTTAGTACACAGCATCAAATTCTGTGCTGTTTCAAAAGTCCAGATCGTGATGGCAGATTGAGTTTCTCCAAGCCCAGGCTGATAAAATACACCTTTTTGCCAGGGCTAATCCTTGTGTCTCCATACTATAAATAGGCTCGAGATAATTACCTTACTGAAAACAATTGCCTGATGGCCCTAACATTTTTTAATTTCTTTCAGATCCCTCAGCCTCTTCCTTATACACAAGTACAAACAGCAACACCATGAAGAAGTAGATCTTAAAAGAGTTTGCATTTAGATGTACAATTTAAACGGGCACAAAACTCGTTACCCAATGACTGTTGATAAAGTAATGGTAAAAAATTGACATTACATTCACTCCATTCTGGGCTGTCCCAAGGAAACCTAGGGCCACACTTTACTCCTTCAGTCCCTTCACTGTGCATGGCTGGTCTGCACATCACTTGCTTGGATGGGAGAGTAAGAGACTACTCAAAAGAACTCTTTAAATATCTGACATGTTTTCTCTCCCCTGTGGTAAAACAAGAATTGCTTTAGGGAGGAATTAACAGTTTGGAAAATATTTTCAAATGGGAGAAAGAGCCATTATTATTGTTAAGGGAAGCAAATAGTTACAGATTTGAAGAAGGCAGATTTCAGTGCTGGTTGAAGAGGTATAAGATTTCTAAGGGGTTCATTCAAAATGTGCAAATATAAAGGTGGAAAAAGAAAAAGAAATTACACTTCCTAGGGAGAAGATGAGAACAACTGCAATAACCTTAGGTCTCAAGAAAAGGACACCCCTATGCATAACAAGTATTTAGAACCTTAGGACTAGGAAATACCAAGGCAAGAAGTTCAAGAAATGGAGCATTTGTGTATATAGAATACAATGAAAAGTTTAAAAGGATTAGAACTAATAAAAAAAACCCAAACAATTTGTTTGATTTTATTTTGATTGGCTTCATCACAGCAGATCTTCAGATTTTTGAAAAAAAAAAGGAAATGGAAAAAAAACCATGTTGAACATCATCTCAAACCAGCACAAATGAAAGAAATCCTAATCTCTTCTCCACTCAGTCACCCTAAACATATTACAGATTTCAAAACTGAGGTTATATAAATTTCACATGGCAAACTCTGCATATACCACACAGAAAATACTAATTAACTGTGTTAAAACATTATTTGAGACAGCAAGAAGTATCACAAGCCCAAGGAAACTCTGAGTTCAGGCTGCTGTGTTTCTCCAACTTATCCTTGACTTCGCAGAAAATGCAGTAGTTAAGATCACACACAGCTGAGAAATCTTTTTATAGAACAAAGTACAGCACACAAGAAAAACAGAGACAGCAATGCCCTTGTGGAAGTTTTACTTTAAAACTGCTATTTACTTCTGACCTTAAGCTGTTTAATGTTGGCATCATAATAAGTCAAAGAAATGGAGCCCATGCTACAATAAATCATATTAAGTACATAGACTTTGTAAACTCCATTTTGAAGAGATGCATCCTTGATGCCTGGCTCTTAAGTTCACAGCTAAACTGTCCAATCTGAAAAGTTCTTTATCTGAACACACAATCTATTTTAAAGGGAGTCTGGAAACCCATTCCCAATTTAGTTCTAAATCACACAGAGGTGATAGAACAAATGATACCTGAATGACAAAACAATCTTAACCACACTAAATTTAAGTGCTTTGTGCATTAATTAGGACAGTTAAGCACTAACCATGACTGGCTTGCACACTGATATTTACCACTGAACTGGTCCACAGTGCCAGGGGAGACCACTGCAGTGTCCTGCACTGCTGTGGAATGGGTATCTCCACAAGGGGCTCCTCACCGCGCCTCAGCACTGGAGCCCCTCCCAAACATGTCAGCCCATGGTCTTCCAGATCAGATTTGAACAGTTTTGAGAGATTAAGGAAGCTGCTCTTTGAGATCTCCATGGCTTTTGGCCACACATAAACACATCTCTGCAAATCTCCATGCAAGTAAGTTCCTTCCTCCTCCTCACCCCTCCACAAGAAGGACTGGGATGCAGCTAGTGACAAGAGCCCAGCCCACCCTGCAAACACCTCAGCCAAGCCAGAAACAGAAAGGAAGAGCTTTGCAGATAAAATGCATATTAAGTGCTCAAAACAAAGTTGAAAGTAACAATAAATCATTGAGAAAGGTCACTGGTTTTTATATTAAAATATTTTTAATATATGCACTGTTTAAGACTGACTAGACTTCAAAAATATCTTTATCAACTCTGTGTGTTTCAACTTTGATCTGTTTAAATTAATTGGTTATTCCTTTGAATTTGTTCCTTATTGATACGTACTTGTTTTTCTTTTCTCCTAACATATTTGATAAGGTTTCCAAAAATGCAGCCCTAATTAACAACAAATGGATGCTTTAATGACATAATGCCACTGCTCTTTGATAGGAATGCTTCTATGAAGTATATTTCAATTTCCTTTCTGTGAGGAACTGCACAAAGAAATTAAAACTTATTGTATAAACCAGGTTCTGTGCTACTAAGTGAAAGAAAAAATACAAAGTAGGTATGTGTATTGAAAACACAGTGATTAAGCTTATGAATTAAAGAGAAAA